>NC_142945.1:39284011-39366511 GCF_046866305.1 Octopus bimaculoides | reverse complement strand
GTACTGGCTGAGTGCTCTGTACCATTAAGTTAAATGGTCACTGTCAATTTTAGCTTAATGGTATGGAACACCCAGCAGATATCTGAGAAGTACGGGGGTCTGATTCTCCATAGCCACCTGCTGGTAACATTTTCTGTTTTCTAAGGGTAAATACCCAATTTTTCTTGGCTGTTTTCACAACTATACTGCATTGAAAACTTACTTCATTGTTTGTAGTATATATATGTCATATATATATTCTTTTACTTGTTTCAGTCATTTAACAGCAGCCATGCTGGAGCACCACCTTAAATGTTTTTTAGTTGAAGAAATCAACCCCAGGACTTATTTTTGTAAGCCTAGCACATATTCTATCTGTCTCTTTTGTCAAACTACTAAGTTATGGAGACGTAAACACACGAACATCAGTTTCAGTTTCCATCTACTAAATCCACTCACAAGGCTGCGGTCAGCTTGATGCTATAGTAGAGTACACTTACCCAAGGTGCCATGCAGTGGGACTAAACCCGGAACCATGAGGTTGGGAAGCAAGCTTCTCACCATACAGCCATACCTGTGTATGTATATATACTGTGTGTATGTATATATACTGTGTGTATGTATATATACTGTGTGTATGTATATATACTGTGTGTATATATATATATGTGTGTGGGTGTGTGTGAGTGTAAAATATATATATTATATATATATGTGTGTGTGTGTGTGTTTATATATGTATTGATATATTTATATGTATATATATATATATATATATATACACACTTCACATAAAATTGATACAAATTAATGGAGTTCTCTCATAGACTGATACAGGAGAATAAATCACTTTATGTATGTATACAGGCATGTGATATGTGTGTGTATATATATAACAAAAAAAAAAACGACAATTATATCCAAATACCAAGGAAAAAATCCTTACCCCATCATTCTAAGAAAATATTTAAAACTAAGTAAAATAAAAATTCCTATTAACAATCTTTTATATTGTGAAATGAAACCAAAATCAATATCATTATTGAAAAATACACAAATTACATAAATGTTATGAACATCTTTCAATGTGTGGTTCATCTTTAACAGAAAAAATAAGTTTTGTTTTTTGATGTATGTAATGTGTTTTTTTATTATTCTCTCTTTCTTCACGTTTTCTCCTTTTCCATCTCTGAGCTGAGCTGGAAGAATTATTAGCACATTGGGAAAAATGTTTAGCAGCATTTCATCCATCTTTACATTCTGTGTTCAAATTCTGCTGAGATCAGCTTTGCTGTTCATCCCCTCAGGGTCAAAAAAAGAAGTCCCAATTGACTACTGAGGTTGATGCAATCAATTTACTAGCACCCTCACACAAAATTTCAGACCTTACTCTTTTACTTGTTTCAGTCATTTGACTGTGGCCATGCTGGAGCACTGCCTTTAGTCAAGCAAATCGACCCCGGGACTTATTCTTTGTAAGCTTAGTACTTATTCTATTGGTCTCTTTTTGCCGAACCATTAAGTGACAGGGACATAAACACACCAGCATCGGTTGTCAAGCAATGCTAGGGGGACAAACACAAACACACAAACATACACACACACATACATATATATATATATATATATATACATATATACAATGGGCTTCTTTCAGTTTCCATCTACCAAATCCACTCACAAGGCTTTGGTCGGCCCAAGGCTATAGTAGAAGACACTTGCCGAAGGTGCTACGCAGTGGGACTGAACTCAGAACCATGTGGTTGGTAAGCAAGATACTTACCATACAGCCACTCCTGCGCCAATAGTAAAAAGAATTATTATTATTATTATTATTATTATTATTATTATTATTATTACTATTATTATTATTAAGGTGGTGACCTGGCAGAAATGTTAGCATGTCAGGCAAAATGCCTATCAGCATTTCGTTTGTCTTTGGCAAATTCTGCCAAAGTCGACTTTGCTTTTCATCCTTTCAAGGTGGATAAATTAAGTACCAGTTGCGTACTGGGGTTGATCTAATCAACTGGGCCCATTCCCCCAAAATTTTGGGCCTTGTGCCTAGAGTAGGAAAGATTATTATTATTATTATTATTATTTGGGGAATTATTCTTTGTTAAAATGTATATTTTTGTAATTTTTTACTTTTTACCTGCTTTTTATGTAACCTCACATTGTATTGTCCTGTACCACACCCAATGTTTTTTGTGAACCCTCAGTGGTTAATAAAGAAAACATTATTATTATTATTATTATTATTATTATTATTATTGCTATTATTATAGCTCTGATAGCATGAAGACATGTTTTTGAATCTCTCTGAAGTATGATGCACTCAAGTATCACCAAACGAAATTTTCAGTGGAGTACTTATATACATATAACTGTAATTGTCTAGGAAAAGCCTGCTCACAATAAATACCTGAGGGTAAACATCATAAGAAAAGAAAAAAGAATTTTGTTTTGCAAAATTAAAAAATTTTGTTTACACATATAATGTTTTTTGCATCTAAAATGGCCACTACACATGATTATGCTACAAAACTAAACACTACATTGGCAAAAAAAAAAATCCGAAAAAACAAAACAAAACAAAACCCACAAAACAATCGATATAAACTCAAAATATGCAACTGAGTGTACAAGAAAATGAACAGTTTAGTGAATTATTAATAGAAGAAAATGACCAAATATTCAAATAAGAAATCTTGAAGGCAGCAGCAGTAATAACAGTAATGATAGCGTTTGTGACTTTTACATAATTTCAAATCCTGTGGTCTGTTTGTATAACAATCATGCAAAACAAATCTGTGAGTTAACTTGGGAATTCTTGATGAAAATGTAACTTTCATTTAACGAAGGTATTTTCAGCCTGATGAATAGCTAGTGGAGTACCCCTTGTTGAGTAATTATTACTTCTGAGGTTCTGCTAGCTTTGTTGTTGTTGGCACTCCGTCTCTTACGACGTCGAGGGTTCCAATTGATCCAATCAACAGAACAGCCTGCTCGTGAAATTAACGTGCAAGTGGCTGAGCACTCCACAGACACGTCTACCCTTAACGTAGTTCTCGGGGATATTAAGTGTGACACAGTGTGACAAGGCTGACCCTTTGAATTACAGGCACAACAGAAACAGGAAGAGTGAGAGAAAGTTGTGGTGGAAGAGTACAGCAGGGTCGCCACCATCCCTTGCCTGAGCCTCGTGGAACTTTTAGGTATTTTCGCTCAATAAACACTCACAACGCCCGGCCTGGGAATCGAAACCACGATCCTATGACTGCGAGTCCGCTGCCCTAGCCACTGGGCCATTGCGCCTCCACTTCTGCTAGCTAGGAAACATATATAGCTTGGATTTTACTTGTTCCATTCCCTAAATTTGGATTTTTATTTACATACATAGCAACCCCAGTTGCTACCCATGAACTATAAAATAATCTTTTTCATCTTATCAAACTTCAATATGGGATCAATTTACAACCTTCTATGCCAATAAACCCCTATTGTTCCTGACAGTTATTTTTTATACTTTCTACCTTCCGCTTGGAGCTCACTAACTTCCTCCACCTGGATCTTTGGCTCTTTCCTTTAATTATCATTATATATACTCTTTTCTCTTTTACTTGTTTCAGTCATTTGACTGTGGCCATGCTGGAGCACTGCCTTTAGTCGAGCAAATCGACCCTGGGACTTATTCTTTGTAAGCCTAGTACTTATTCTATCAGTCGCTTTTGCCGAACCGCTATGCTATGGGGACGTAAACACACCAGCTTCGGTTGTCAGATGATGCTGGGGAGACAAGCACAGACACAGACACACAAACATATACACATACATATGTATATATATACATATATACGACGGGCTTCTTTCAGTTTCTGTCTACCAAATCCACTCACAAGATGTTGGTCAGCCCGAGGCTATAGTAAAAGACATTTGCCCAAGATGCCATGTGGTTGGTAAGCAAGCTACTTACCACACAGCCACTCCTGCACCTATATATAAACGAATTGTGAGAATGAGTGACCAACATCACATTTGGTGGATAAATATTCTTCATGGATTAACAGTGCTATCAATGACTTCATGTTAAAACAATTTCCACAATTTTTCAACCAATCTACTTTAAAATATTGGCACCTGCCTCCGTTTTGGATGAGAATTCATGAGGTTACATGAAATTATATGGGACTTCTGTGTATCTATCAATTTTGAAGTCCCACATAACCTTGTGTAATCTCATGTAGTCCCTTCCATAATAGAGGCAATTATCAACATTTTTAAGTGGATTGTTTGAAAAATTGTGAAAATTTTGTTCCACATGAAACCATTGGTTAATCCAAAAATAAAGTAAGTGTGTGTGTGTGTGTGTGTGTGTGTGTGTGTGTGTGTGTGTGTACATACATATATGTTTAAGCATATATCTTCCAGTCATGACCATCTCATCTTTTATTCAAAGATAGAACTTTATTCTTTCCTGTTTTTTACCTTTTAGAACACATGTTTCAACATTTCCTATCTTTATTAAAATGTTTAAATGTGATTTGAAGGAGATTTGACCATTATTTCTGTCCAGTTGAAGAATTATATAAAGGAACTTCTACTCAGTCACAACTCAGAAAACTTTCTGCCACAGCTTGCCAAAGTCTGATATGCTCAATGTAACTTGAACAAATTCCCAAGATATAAAGAAAAGCAGTACAATATTTAATGTCTTTCTTTTTATTTCTTACTTGTTTCAGTCATTCGACTGCGGCCAAGCTGGAGCACTGCCTTGGAGAATTTTTTTTGTTGGACAAATCAACCTTTGTACTAATTATTTTAAAGCCTGGTACTTATTCCACAGCCTCTTTTGCTGAACACTCCAGCATTGGTTGTCAAGTGGTGGCGTGGAGACAAACACAGATACAAAGACACACACACACACACACACACACACACACACACACACATACACACACATGTACATATATATATATATGACATGCTTCTTTCAGCTTCCATCTACCAAATCCACTCACAAGGCTTCGGTCGGCCAGAGGCTATAGCGGAAGATACTTTCCCAGGGTGTCACACAGTAGGACTGAACCTGGAGCCATGTGGTCGGGAAGCAAGCTTCTTACCACACATCCATGCCTGCACCTATATGTATCTATTAATTCTTGATATGTTCTGTCAGGTGCAAACTTGAATGTCCGATTGCTGTTGTTTTTCTGTCATTGGAAAAAAACTTCCTTCATTTAGAGTGAAAATCAAATAGCAATCAGATATTCACATTTGAATCTGCTAGAATATATTGTGAATGAATAAAAACATTACTGTTCAGATTCTGGCTGTCCTACTGGAACCAATGCAGAATTATTACAATGTTTTCTCTAAAGGACACTGCTAAATTCCCCTGTTGAAATCCTTCCCATGCTCAACAGAATATCAACCAAATAGCAACTAAAACCACTTAATTGAAAATTCCAGGACTGAACGATATCAAATAAAACCTTTAAATTGCTATTTCAAGACAGAACAATATTTGCTGAAACCTTTTAATTGCTTTTGTAAGATTTAATCAATCACAGTTCTCATTATAAAACAAAATTAAAAATTTACTGCTTCAACACAAACTTTCCACTCATTATTTTTCTAATACAATAATTTATCCTGTCATCTCAAATTCTGTGGTTTATTAGTCAAACATACATTAGCCCTGTCGCAGAATTCCATTTCTCAACAATTCTGTCACTTTTAGTTTTTTTTTTCTTATTTATTTCTGCATTTTTCGTTTTCTTTTTTTTTTTTTTTTTTGCTGGCATCAGTGGAAGATATTAAATATAATATAGTTTAAATGGTTTTCGATATATTAAATTTGATAGTGTGTCTAGACATGAGGAAAACAAACTGATGAAGACTTTTTTTTATCAAAGAAATAAATGCATGTACACAAACATATATACACATGTATACATACAAAGACATTTAATATATAAATACAGATGTGTATGTGTGTGTGAGCATTTGCATGCATATTAGTGTGTGAGTTTTATACCATATATATATATATATATATATATATATATATATATATATATATATACACACACATATATATGTATGTATCAGGAATTCTATGCTTGGCAAGTATATCTTCACCCTGCACTGTATGGTTGAGAAGTTTGCTTCTCAGCCTCATGGTTTCAGGTTCAATCCCGCTGCTTGGCACCTTGAGCAACTGACTTCTACTATTGCCCTGAGTGAACCAATCCTTGTGAGTGGATTTCGTAGACAGGAACTGAAAGAATGTTGTGTGTGTGTGTGTGTGTGTATTCTTTTATTTGTTTCAGTCATTTGACTGCAGCCATGCTGGAGCACTGCCTTTAGTCGAGCAAATCGACACCAGGACTTATTCTTTGTAAGCCTAGCACTTATTCTATCAGTCTCTTTTGCCAAACTGCTAAGTTACGGGGGCGTAAATACACCAACATCGGTTGTCAAGCGATGGTGGGGAGACAAACACACACACATACATCTATATATATATATATATATATATATATATATATATAAATATATATATATATATATATATATATACGACGGGCTTCTTTCAGTTTCCGTCAACCAAATCTACTCACAAAGCTTTGATATATATATATTTATACATACATACACACACACACACACGACATGTGCAGGTGTGGCTGTGTGATAGGAATTTTGGTTCCCAGCGACATGTTTCCAGGTTTAGTCCCATTGTGTGGCACCTTGGGCAAGTATCTTCTACTATAGCCTCAGGCTAACCAAACCTTGGGAGTGAATTTGGTAGACAGAGACTAAAAAAAGCCTGCCATGTGTGTGTGTGTGTGTGTGTGTGTGTGTGTCTTTGTGTCTATGTTTGTCCCTTATGACCAAAGGTGGTCTCAGTTGGGTTGGTATTAAAAAGGTTAATGACTGATAATTACAGAAAGGAAATGAAGTAACCTATTTCACATTAAAAATAATAGAATCTAAAAATAGGTCATTGTAATTGTAACAACCTTAATACTTGTCCTTTGAATGGTATATGACTTTCTAACACATTAGTTAATCCATTAAGCAATCAAGTTGACAACAGTTGCCTCACTTATTCCCAGATTAATTAATTGACATTTGGGATTAGCAAGAACATGATCATTACGATCTTTTGAATTAATGTTGGTTCATATAATTCTAAAGTTTCTATTACCTATTTGGCTGTACAAATATTTTCATCATCATCATCATCATCATTTAGCGTCTGCTTTCCATGTTGTCATGCGTTGGACGGTTTGACTGAAACTGGTAAGGTGGAGAGCTGCACCAGGTTCCAGCCCTTCCAAATGCCAACCACTCCAAGAGTGCAATGGGTGCTTTTTATATGCCACCCACATGGGTGCCAGTTACGTGACACTGCCATTGGCCATGACTATGATTTCACTTGGCTTGACAGGTCTTCTCAAGATCATTGTGCATGATACCTCTTATGCCCAACATTTCTCGCAAGAAGTTTACACTCTGCCCAAGGTGCCACATAGTGGGACTGAACCCAGAACTATGTGGTTGTGAAGCAAGCTTCTTACCATAAAACAGTGCCTTAGCTGGCTGAAATTTTTAAGTCAATGTCAACAGCATTCTTGTTTAAGAATAATAAATTTGTACTCTAGAAAAATATAGAGTAAACCATCAGATTACACACACACACACACACATATATATACAGATATATATGTATATATCTATATCTATCTATATGTGTGTGTGTGTGTGTGTGTGTGTGTATACAGATGCACATAACCATATGCAAATACAAATACAAACATTCTGATGTTAACACACAAGCACACATACATTAGAGACAAATAAAGATCAATGAAAGGAGACACACATACACTCAAACACACACACAAACACACATTCATTAAAAAAATAAATAGATTATTGATTTTTTTCGCCCAAAAGTCTGAACAAGAAAATACTAAAGATGACAGATAGCATTAACATGTATACATCCTGCAATATATACGCATATACATACATACATACGTATATATATATATATATATATATATATATATATATATATATAGATAGATAAATATATATATATACACAAACACATTTATATGTATGAAGGTGTGTGTGTGTGTCTATCATTCTATATTTGTATATTAAATTTTACTGACATTGTAGCCATTACTTAAAATTTCATAACAGTCAGATATTCTTCAGATGGTATTTTCCATAAAGGAAGCATTTTTTCCTTTATAAAAAAAGGATGGTAATTGGTATAGATGCAGGTATAGAAGTTTGCTCTCCAATCATATGGTTCCAGGTTCAGTCCTGCTGCATGGCATCTTGGGTAAATATCTTCTACTATAGCCTGAAGATGACCAAAGCCTTGTGAGTGAATTTGGTAGACAGAACCTGAAAGAGGCCCTTGGTATACATACATACACACACACACACACACACATATATATATATATATACATGGTACTCAAAGAAGCCTGTCATATGAATTTCATTTCCTATGTTTCTGCCTCAAGGCTTTCACTCTACACATACCATTTAACTGCAGCCATGCTGGAGCATCACCTTAAAGGGTGCTTTAGTCAAAGAAATCAACTCCGGGACTTATTCTTTGTGAGCTTAGTGTTTATCATATTGGTCCTTTTTTACCAAACCACTAAGTTAGAGAGACATAAACACACCAACATCAGTTGTCAAGTGATGGTGGTGGGAACAAACACAGACATAAACACACACACACACACACACACAAACACGCATACACATGAATATATATATATAACAGGCTTCTTTCAGTTTCTGTCTACCAAAGCCATTCACAAGACTTTGGTCAGCCCGAGGCTGTAACAGAAGACACTTGTCCAAGGTACCATGCTGTGGGAGTGAACCCGGAACCATGTGGTTGGGAAGCAAGCTTCTTAGCACACAGCCATACCTGCGACTAGCATAGCATGTTTTTATATTTCTGGTAAGGTCAGCTAAGTTATATTTCACTCTTGTAATAATGTGAAACTGAGTTTTCATAATTATGGTACATCAGACATACTATATCTATCTCATAGATGTGTGTTGTTTCATATTTATGGTAGATCAGCCAGGTTACAATTATCTCACAACTGTGATTACATGAAACTAGGAACTTTTTTTTTTTTTCATAATCATGGTAGATCAGACAGGCTAAAATTCACTGTTGTTATTGCAGAAAACTGTGTGTGGTTTCATAATTATGGTAGATCAATCAGGTTATATTTGTCTCACATTCGTAAATATGTGATGTGCGTTGTTTCATATTTATGGCAGGTCTGACAGGCTATATCTATCTCACAGTTGTGATTATATGAAACTATGAGATGTTTCAAATTATGGTAGACCAGACAAGATATAATTCATTGTTGTAATTGTGTAAAAGAATGTGTTCTTTCATACGTATGGTAGCTCAGCCAGGCTATGTCTATCCCATTGACTGTAATTCTCTGAGAATATTTGATCTTCCATACTTGATGTATCTTCAATCTTGATTTATCTTGTTATATTTACATGAAAGTATGTGCTGTTGGATATTTCTGAAAGATCAAGTTGGTATTATCTTTTTGTTGTAAATACATGAAGTGTATGCTATTTTAAACTTCTGACTGATCACTCAAGCTTCATCCTACTTTAATTATGTTTAAGTGCATGCTATTTTCTACTTCTGTTAGATTAGCCAGGTTTTATCTCATTGCTGTAATTACAAATAAGTGACTGTTGCTTTACACTTCTGGTAGATCAATCCATCTATTTCCCAATGCTGTGATTATGTGAGAATACATATTTCCATGCATCTGGAGACCTCATGAGTGTTTTGTGCATTTGGTTTCTCAGTCAGGCTTAATTTCATCATTATGATTATGTGAAGGCAACGCTCTGGCAGAATTGTTAGCACATCAGACAAAATGCTAACAGTGCTTGGCAGCATTTCCTCTAACCCTCTATCTTCTGAGTTCAAATGCCACTGAAGTCAACTTTACCTTTCATCCTTTTGGGACCAATAAAATAAGTACCAGTTGGACACTGGGGTTGATGTAATTGATTTACCCACTCCTTTAGAATTGCTGGCCTTGTGCCATAATTTGAAACAGTGATTATATGAAAGTTTGTTTCATACATCTTTCAGACTCACCCAACTTTATCTGAACACCATTGCACGAAAATGTATGCTTCATATGTAACAACACACATATCTTTTATCTTTAACTCTTTAGCAATTAAACCAGTCATATCAGGCACAAATATTCTACATGCTTTAAGTTAAAACTAGCCAGATCTGGCTTCTCACAGCTACTCTAGAATGTTAGCTTAAGCATTATTGAAAGCTCAAGGCTACAAGGCTACTCAGGGTAAATTCAAAACAATGTGAACAAGCAAACTTTACATTTGAGAAAGTAATCTGAACACTAAAGGGTTAATCTTTTATTTATTTCAGTTGTTTTACTACAGCCATGCTGGAGCACTGCCTTGAAGGATTTAGGCAAAACAAACTGACACAAGACTGTATTCTTTTTAAGACTGGTACTTACTCTATCAGTCTCTTGTGTGAAATCACTATGTTATAGGAATGTAAACAAACCAACACCAGTTGTCAAGTGCTGGTGGAGGGACAAACACAAAAATACACATGCACACTGATATATATATAATGGGCTTCTTTCAGTTTCCACCTACCAAATCAACTCACAAGGCATTGGTCAGCCTGGAGCTATAGCAGAAAACACTTGCCCAAGGTAACACAGTAGGACTGAATCAGGAACCATGGGGTTTGGAAGTAAACTTATTACCACACAATTATCATCATCATCATCACCATCATCATTAACATCCATTTTCCATGCTGGCATGGGTTGGAGGGTTTAGCTGACCAGTAGGGAGCTGTCTAGAATCTAACTATCTGTTGTGGCATGGTTTCTATAGCTGGATGCCCTTCCTAAAGCCAACCACTTAACAGAGTGTGCTAGGTGCTCTTTACATACCACCAGCAGAGGTGCATTTACGTGGTACTGGCATAGGTGTGTTAATGCAGCACTGGCACAGATGCTTTTTAAGTGGCACCAGCACCTAAAAGAACAAGCCTGCTTGTGGGGAAGACAGTGATTTGACTTAGCTTGACATGTCTTATCAAGTACAGCAAATTTCCACATCTCCCGGTGCCTTCTCATTTCCTCAGTGAGGCCCAACATCCAAAGATTCTTTCTCACCACTTCGTCTCATGTCTTCATGGGTCTATCCCTTCCATAGGTACCCACTACACTTGGACCTCAGCACTTTGTTATGCAGCTGTCCTCATCCATATGCATCACATGACCAAACCAGCACAGCCTTCTCTCTTACACACAGCAATGCTTCTGTCAGATCAATCAGACCATATTTGATTGCTGTAATTAAACAAAATCACCATATAATTTCATGTAGTTGGTAAACAAGTCATTCTTAATCTTATTTACTATAATTCAACATGTTTCCATGGAATATAACTTATTTTCATTTTTAATGTAATATATAAAAAAATTACAACATCAATATTCCATATTTTTCTGTTGACCAGAGTCAACAAGACTCTGATGAGAATCCAATCAGATTCAAAAATCAATTAAGGTTGTTCATCTTTTTTTTTTATAGGCACAGGTGTGGCTGTGAGGTAAGAAGCTTGCTTTGTAACCACATGGTTCTGGGATCAGTCCAACTGCATGGCACCTTGAGCAAGTGTCTTCTACAATAGCCTCAAGCCAACCAAAGCCTTGTAAGTAAATTTGGTAGGCAGAAACTGAAATAAGACCATAATATGTATGTGTGTGTATGTATGTATGTATGTATGTATGTATATATATGTATATCAGTCAGCAGTTCATATATCTTCAAAAGAAGCACATGCTGAAACATTAAAGCAGTAGCATATTTAGTAGATTGTTTGTAGCTGCTCTGAGACTGATCCTTGGCTTTGCACTTGTAAAGCCCTCAGTCTAACAAGTCACCTATACAACTAAGAGTGTTATAGGTGTGAGACCAATGGGAACTCCCTGCCCATAACAAACAACCTTCTAAATATGTGTGTGTGTGTGTGTGTGTGTGTGTGTGTGTGTGTGTCTTCATTTGTCTCCTGCTTGTCAACCAGTGTTTGTTTATTTATGTCCCCTGTAACTTAGCAGTCTGGCAAAAGAGACCAGAAAAAGTACCAGACTTAAAAAAAAAAATACTGGGGTTGATTCATTTGATTAAAAATCCTTCAAAGCAGTGCCCCAGCATGGCCACAGTCTAATGACTGATACAAGTAAAAGATACTTTTGTTGTACAGAGTACTTATTGAGCGATCATTCCGTAGCCATACTTTTCACATCACGCACTTTTTAGTATTTTAATAAAGACATGGTAGTTCCATATGAACTTACGCTTAAGGAAATGGTTCTTGAAATTACAATCATTCTTTCTAACGTAATTTCCTTTACATTTTTCAGTACCATCTTTGGATATAACGTTAGCTCAGTAGACGATTGCCTTATTTAGCATTGTCTGGAGTTTTCCTTCTTCTTGCAATAACATTCTTGTTCCTGAATGTTGTCCTCTTTAAAGAGTTTGTCTTTTCTAATATTAATGGTATTCCTGTAGCTGACAGCTGAAGAAGGCTTCCTGACAAACTTGAAGAAATTCCTACCCCAAGAGGATTGCGAGAAATGTGGAATGAATTACTTTGGAATTAACAATAGTAATTTCAAGAACTATTTCTTTAATCACAAGATAAGTATACAATCGCATACTAGGAAAAGAAATGTGCCATAGTTTACAATCCAATATTCTAAAGACAAGATAGGTTCAACTCTCTCTCTCACTCTCTCTTTCTCTTCCTCTATATATATACATATATATACACACACACACTTATGTATGTATGTATGTATGTATGTATGTATGTATGTATGTATGTATGTATGTATGTATGTACGTACATATGTATGTATGTATGTTTGTATAAGTAAATTGGATAACATTTGGAGAGGTGACTATAGAATTCATTTGAGAATATAAGTTTAAGTGAAGTGTTTAAAGTGTGTTTACTTCCATATAACCTTTATGTCAGCATAAGCACTTGTTTAAATAAAAAAATGTATGTATGTACATACATATGCATCTATGTATGTATGTATGTATGTATGTATGTATGGCTGTACGTATGTATGTATGTATATATGTACGGCTGTACGTACGTATGTATGTATGTATAGTGTAAAGAAAATTAACATTAAATAAGACAAATAAAAGAACACCGTAAGATCAAAGTTTGATAAACATTTTTGACACTTTAACAGAAGGACTGTGTTAACATTTTGGACATTAGTCCATCATCAGAAGGAAATCAAGGATGATGTATACTGGGTGTGAGAAAGAGAAATAGTTTACTCTCTCAAAAATACCATTTTTTTTTTGTTCTACTCTTAATTTATTTTTCTTCTTTACCATGTGTGTAATATCTGGCACTTCAACTCTTCATGTCACAGATTTTATCAATTTCTAGGACATGTATAACTTTCTGAACGTTCTACCAATTTCTCCAGACCTTTTACCATGGTTATGTAATTTTTGACCAATTTCTTTTATTTTTCATCTTCTTGAAGAATCCAAGCAATTTTCTTTATTTCTAAGTTTAGCTTAAATTGTCCCTTTGGCAAGTGTCTTCTACCATAGCCTTGGGCGAACCAAAACCTTGTGAGTGAATTTGGTAAACAGAAACTGAAAGAAGCCCATTGTGTGTGTGTGTGTGTGTGTGTGTGTGTGTGTGTGTGTGTGTGTGTGTGTGTGTGTATTTGTGTGTCTGTGTTTGTACCCCTACCATCGCTTGACAACCAATGTTGGTGTGTTTACATCCCTGTAACTTAGAAGACTAATAGAATAAGTACTAGGCTTACAAAGAATAAGTCCTGGGGTCGAGTTGTTCGACTAAAGGCAGTGCTCCAGCATGGCCATAGCCAAATGGCTGAGACAAGTAAAAGAAAAGAATAAAAGAATTATTATTATTGCATGAGAGAACAGTGCATGCCGTCAAAGTGACACAGGGATAGAAATACATGAAGCCCAATATATCCCTCATGACTATCCATCTGATAAGGGTACACCAGGTGCATGCATTACAACCATATGTGTGCAACTTGGTGATCTCATATCATGATAAATAGTGCATGGCTTTGTAGGTGGGGGCCCAGTTAAAATTTTCTTCAGGTTGAGTATCCCATCCCACTCAAAAGGTCCTCATTTTACTATCATTACTATTATCTATATAATAATCTGCTTGTTCGTTTGCATGTTACACATTAATTAGTTAGTTAGAGAGGTGGGGTGGAGTGAGTGAGAGGTGGAGTGAGTGAGAGAGAGAGAGAGAAGGGAAGTGAAGAAAGAAGAGAGGAAGAAGTAGAGAAAGGTGATTAATATTAAAACACTGAGGTCACATGGTCAGTTGAAGAACAAGAGAAAATGACGACAATGTGCGGTGGGGTGGGGAGGAATACTTATGTGGATAAAATGTTAGCTGAAGGGAAAGATAGATAGAGAGAGATGGACAGGGAGGCAGTTATATTGACAGAGAGAGGGAGGGAGAGAAGGGGAGAGAGCGATGCAGGTGGTGGTGGTGTGTTGATATTTAAAAGTTTTTTTTTTTATTGAACTAATGATTTTATAGCAGCCATTGTATACACATAAGTGCAATTATTTATTGTCTGCTCGATTTAAAAAAATGATATTAGTTTATAAGGGTTAATTTAATCTAAGCTCTGGACTCATAAGAAACAAGGTTGCAAGCTGTCCGAGGAAAGGATGTGCAGATATAGAACACGGATCAGGGGGGGAACAGTGAGACGATATGATAAAAAGAGGAAAAAGACAACACTGATGGAGACATGAGGAAATGAATGTAGATGAGCATCAAGAGTATTTAAAGAAACCTAAACTATGAATGCTATAAAAATACAAATCATCCTTTCTTTCTTAAATAGATCTTCTTAATATTTTCCATTCAATGCAATTTCCTCATGTCCCATTAGTTATAATTATAATTATTATTGTTATTATTATTATTATTGATTTCAAATTTTGGCACAAGACCAGCAATTTCAGGAGAGAGGATAAGTCAATTACATCAATCCCAGCACTCAACTGGTACTTATTATTATTATTATGATTATTTTTATTATTATCATTATTATTATTATTATTATTATTATTATTATTATTATGGCAGTGAACTGGCTGAACTATTAACACAACAGGTGAAACACTTAGCAGTATTTCATCCATCACTAAGTTCTGTGTTCAAACTCCGCTGAAATACTGGGGTCGATGTAATCGACTAGTCCCCTCCTGCAAATTTCAGACCTTGTGCCTTCAGTTGAAAGCATTATTATTATTATTATTATTATTATTATTATTATTATTATTATTATTAATTTGTATCATCAGTATTTTGCTTTTTTGTTCTGGTTCTTGTGCTCATGGCTTTGATTATAAAGCATGCATGTACACACACACACACACACACACACACACACACACACACACACACACAAAGATAGTTAGAATACCATCCCAAAACTCATTTTCTTTTTCACAATCTCAGTTTTTTGCAAGGTACTACTCTTCCTACTGCTTTCCCCGTGAGGGGAAACACTAAGAAATTGTCATATTTTCCATGATTGCCATTTTGATTTAAATAATAAAACACCTTTCACAACAAAGTTTTTGGGGTTTTTTTTTTTGGTTGAGATCAAATCTATCAGAAAATTTATTGAACATTTTTGTTTTCCTGAAGAATTTTCCTTTCATTTTTTTCAAAATAAATAATAATTCTTAATTGTTTGTATCTCTTTAAAGAACTTTTTTTAAATATTGTTTATGATAAAATTTTATTGCATTTAATTTGAATTTAAATATTTTCCTTCTAGTTTGAATTTGAAAATGTCTCTTTTCTTTTTCAGTTTTACTTTTTGTCAACCGCAATTTTCTTCCTATTTGTTCTTTATAAAGTTTTAATTCAAATTCAATAATTCAAAAATATTATAATAAAATGCTGATGTTTTTGAACCAAAGAAATTGTCAGGAAAAAATTACAATAGTGTGTTTATTCCAAAAGTTCACCTTAAAATTAATGGAAATTCTAATCTTCTGCTATCCCAGAAAATTTTCAAACATACTCCCTAGCACCAAAATCTGGTGATAGGCCTACTCATAACAGTAATAAATAGGATTAATAATTATAAAAACTCTTGATGTTCCATAGTAACATGACAAGTGAATGTTCTTAGTTTTCACAGTTAACATTTAGAATAAGCAGCAG
Organism: Octopus bimaculoides; assembly: GCF_046866305.1. Classification (NCBI taxonomy): domain Eukaryota; kingdom Metazoa; phylum Mollusca; class Cephalopoda; order Octopoda; family Octopodidae; genus Octopus; species Octopus bimaculoides. The sequence continues at coordinate 39,350,145 of NC_142945.1, read as the reverse complement.
AACGATCCCAATCTATGGAGTAAGGGTTTATCCTCATTAACCCCTGGTCTACCAGAGAAAATGTATGCCACTAATTACCAACTGGGTCCAATGGACCCAATATTTTTCTTTTAATTAAATTTTATTCAGACTACCACTATTTCTTAGCTACATTATAAAGCAACTATAAAAACTGAAATGGGTCCATTGGACCCATTGGTAGATAGAAGGATTAATAACTTTAAAATATTAATATTGGTTTCAAATTTTGGTAGAAGGCCAGAAATTTAGAGGTACGGGTGAAGTTGATTACACCAACCCCAGTGCTTAACTGGTACTTATTTTATCAACCCTGAAAGGATAAAAGGCAAAATTGACTTCAGTGGAATTTGAACTCAGAACAATTCTGCCAGCTCACCATCCTACTTAACACCTTAATATTAAAATAGTAGTTTCAAATTTTGGCACAAGGCTGGCAGTTTTGGAGAGGGGCTAGAGTCAATTATATTGACCCCAATGCTCAGTAGGCACTTATTTTATTGACCCTGAAAGGTGTGCTAGTGATTCTGCCAGCTTGCCACTCCAATGTTAATATTAAAATATTAATATTGCTTACAAACCACATGGTTCCGGGTTCAGTCCCACTGCGTGGCACTTTGGGCAAGTGTCTTCTACTATAGCCGACCAAAGCCTTGTGAGTGGATTTGGTAGACAGAAACTGAAAGAAGCCTGTCGTGGTGAGTGAAATTGTTGTAAATAGAATTATGAGCTTTCACCATATATTGACTTTAGAAAATTGTCTAATATAAGCCCCTATAATAGAAAAAAAACAGGCGTTAGTACAAGTACTACTGCCTATTGCTATTTTTTATATTCAATATATGGTGAAGACCCATAATTCTGCTTTCCAACGACATGGTTCTCGGTTCAGTCCCACTGCATGGCACCTTGAGCAAGTCTCTTCTACTATAGCCTCAGACTGACCAAAGCTTTGTGAGTGGACTTGGCAGCTGGAAACTGAAAGAAGCTAATCGTGTGTGTGTGTGTGTGTGTGTGTGTGTGTGTTGTGTGTGTGTCTGTGTGATTTTGTGTCTGTGTTTGTCCCCCGCTACCACTTGACAAGCAATGTTGGAGTGTTTATGTCCCCGTAACTTAGCAGTTTGGCAAAAGGGGACAACAAAATAAGTACCAAGCTTTAAAAAAAATAAGTTCTAGGGTTGATTCATTCAAAAATGAATTCTTCAGAGTGGTGCTCCAGTATGGCCACAGTCAAACACGATTGAAACTAGTAAAAGGCAAAAGATAAAAGGTTATAATTAATATTATAGTAGGCATTTTATTTTGTTATCTTTAGGGTTTTTTTTGGTGATCATGAACTGCTATGCTAAGTTTATAATTCTTACATTGTTTTAAGTGAATGCTAAACTGTTTTCAGTTAAATTGCTTCCATGAGTTTTTGTGCCACACTGATAAAGAAAATGCTTATGTAAGAAATGGAACAGAGTAAGAAATGAAACAACAGTGAAATATTTTATTTAATTTTTGATTTAAACAGCATAGACAAACAACTTTTTCCAAACTAGCAACACTAACACATTAGCTTTGTTGGAATAGCTTTATGAAATTATTCCTTTAATGTTTTTTATTCCTTGAATGACTATACTTTGGTTTGAAAACTTTAATCTGATCCTTGAATTGGAAATTATATTAAAAATATTCTGCAGTTGTTACAATCATATTTACTCATAATAATGAAGCTCTGTCTAAAGACTCAAAAGGAATGTCAATAAATTCAATAAAGCACTAAAGTGGATATCAAAAATACAGACTCAAAGAAAAGTGATTGGATGATGTGCATTAATATCGGTTTCAATTTTTGGCACAAGGCCAGCAATTTCAGGGAGAGGTAAGTTGATTATATCAACCCCAGTGCTCAACTGGTACTTTTTTTATTGACCCCGAAAGGATGAGAGGTAAAGTAGGCCTTGGTGAAATTTGAATGCAAAATGTGAAAAGAGACAAAATGACTATGAAATCTGTAAAATCAAAAGCTATTAAACTATTTTACAATGTTAAGTTTGTCAACAAAAATTCCTGAAATATGCATATACATCCATTATCTACTTTTCCATCTTCGATTGCCTTGTTGTTGTTCACATTAGACATATTCAGATATGAAACATCCTAACAAATCTGTGCTGGCAATAATTTCCATAGAAAATCTGTAGAGGCAACTTAAACATGGTGAACTCCCCTGTCGTAGACAACAAGTGAAGGTTCCATAATTCCCTACTGAACAACCTGCACAGATGACCTATTTATAGTGACCAAATGTTTGTGCTGTGCAGTAGCTCACACTCTCCATTAAATCAACATTTATTTCTTTATTGCCCACAGGGGACTAAACATAGAGGAGACAAACAAGGACAGACAAAGGGTTTAAGTCGATTACATTGACACCAGTGCGTAACTGGTACTTATTTAATCGACCCCGAAAGAATGAAAGGCAAAGTCGACCTCGACAGAGTTTGAACTCAGAACGTAAAGACAGACAAAATACCGCTGAGCATTTCGTCCGGCGTGCTAACGTTACCTGAACAGGTGCTTTCAGAGTAACATGAAATGAATTGTTTTGTTCAAGAATACAACTTACCACTCACTCTGAGAACTGTGAATAGAACACCCTAACTACTAGGCCTCAAACATACATAGATAGATAGATACACATTACCAACCCTGTTGAAGATATGCCTATGTTGATGATTCATTTTCACAGTACCAAAAGGTAGTTAGAGCTGGCCACCATGTTTCAGTGGGACATTGGAAAGAATTTTAGTTAGGATGTATGTTCGTAGTAGTTAGACAATCAAGGAAAGATTGTTGACTTAACAAAGAATATGGATATATATATATATGCATACACACATACATACACAGGTACACATATACATGCACACACACATACATACACAAATGATTAATATGTACATACCAGATGTCAGACGCGTTATGGAGCCGCTGCTATAATCCATTTTCCAAAGGCTTTTCTGTTTTCAGAAGTGTCTCAGCAGTGGTCTCATGAAGCTCCTTCCAGAGTTCCTCATGAGAAGTGCGTGAGGTCGGCAATGTCTCAATCTTGTAATGGTAATGCACTGATCCAAACACTTTGTGTTGTTATGATTCTATATATATCTGACGTTCAAATCTCAATCAATTAAATTAATATTGGCTTCAAATTTTGGTGCCAGGCCAGTAATTTCAGGAGAGGGGACTGGTCAATCACATCAACCCCAGTGCTTAATTGGTGCTAATTTTATAGACTCCTGAAAAGATGAAAAGCAAAGTCGAACTCAGACCATATAGACGGATGGAATGCTGCTGAGCGTTTTGCCCAGCTGCAAAGAATTTAGACAGCTTGCTACCTTAATCAATTAAAATAATATTAATAACCAATAAGTTCACATCCATAATCAATAGGTTAATATCCGTAACCAATAATTTACTATCAATAATCAATAAAATATAAACACAGGTCTAGAGAACAAAACCTTTTGAAAATTGTTTTGATAATTGTATGTTACTTTATACATTTTTGAGGTATTAGTTTGGAATATCAAAAAAGCTCTTTCCCATTACCTAAGGTTTTGACACAATTTAATGATCAAATATACCATCATTTGTAGGTAAGTCCACATACGGTAGAACAAAATGAAACTTTAGTGAGAGTGGTCACTAATTTAAAGTAGGAAAGTGTTTGTGACAAAGTCCATTAAATGTGCTTTTGAGAAGCATGTGTAATGAATGCCAGAAGGTAGTTTTTAAATGAAACATTGTAACTTTATTAAAATAGAATTGAATGCTGACAAGTAGTAAAAGTGTGTAGCTTGTATGTATATGTGAGTCAGGTAAAGTATTATAACTTACTTTTGCACAAAATGATTCTGTTGGAAGCCATTGTAAGCTAATAGGAACAAAGCTAGCTTAAACGAAAATATACAGTTCTTTATGAAGCAGAGTTGTGGCTGATGTCATCCAGACCTTTCAGAAGCAAAGTTAGCATAAATAAACTAAATTGTTCAGGTGACAAGTTGAGAGCCAATATAACTCCAAGTTGGCGGAACAAAGTTGGTGGTCAAAAACCAGAAGCTGTTTCATATTGAAAGAACTGTTGGATCTGTGCTATTTTTTTCACCAACTGCTTAAAAACAGGGCAGTTCTCTGCTTGGGCAGAGAACTGCCTTTTGTATTCCTATGTGTCCAGCCCTGATTTGCTGGAGTATGTGATAGCACAACTGTACTGTGCCACGGCAACACAAACAGCTTTCCTGGCTCACTACAAAACTGATACAAATGGATTTGGCTCTTTATTTAGCAAAAATAAAATGGCACGAGTGCAACTGAAAGGTAAGAAAACAGATTTTTAGGAGGGCTCTATTCATTTTTTCGATTCAGCACCTCAAAATCTTTTCTTTTTCACTTGGAACTCTTTCACTTATGGGAACTCTTTCACTTGATGGATCATCCAGCAGTAATCAGCCATCATACTGACATTCCATCTTCCCTGACATCTTTCTATCCTCTTTATGTCTTGGTGAAACCTTTCCCCCTCCTCCTTATTCATATCGCCCAGACTTCCCAGAAAGAAATCCAGTAGGGATATATAAGCATATCCCTACTTGGCCATTCTTTTTAGACCAATGGCGGTTCCTGGCTCTACTGTCCAATTCACACAAGGAACAAGGAAACTCTGTGTAGTCTGACTGTTGTCCAAGCAGCATGCAATGTTTCCTTCATGATCACTGAATCTTTATCAGCATTACTATTTATGCCTTCAGACTCAAATCTCAAGTGTATGGTTTAAGTGTATGTTTAAGTGTATGTTTTAAGTGTATGTTTCCTGGTAGTGATGGGCCGATGGGCCTGGAATATCTGGTCCATGGGCAACAAATCACAATGCAAATGGTCGGTTTGGATAAATAATGTTTTCCCATTCTTTGAATTATGTCCCCTATACTTTACATTAACAAAGGTAGCAATCAGCACTGATTTTTTTGGCTCCCTCCATATCACTGGACCCCTAAAATCAAATGACTTTGTACATTTTGTCCATTGTCTTAGTTCTTCAATACAAATTAAGCAGGCCTGATAAGAAGCCCTCTTCTTATCTTGCTCTCCTAATTTCACACCAAAGTAGGCACAATAAGATATTTTGACAAACTTAGGCGCAGGAGTGGCTGTGTGGTAAGTAGCTTGCTTACCAACTACATGGTTCCGGATTCAGTCCCACTGCGTGGCACTTTGGGCAAGTGTCTTCTACTATAGCCTCGGGTCGACCAAAGCCTTGTGAGTGGATTTGGTAGATGGAAACTGAAAGAAGCCTTCGTATATATGTATATGTGTGTAAATATATATATATATATATATATATGTGTGTGTGTGTGTGTGTTTGTGTGTCTGTGTGTGTGTCCCCCAACATCACTTGACAACTGATGCTGGCATGTTTGCTTCTCCGTGACTTAGCGGTTCGGCAAAAGAGACTGATAGAATAAGTACTAGGCTTACAAAGAATAAGTCCTGGGGTCGATTTGCTCGACTAAAGGTGGTGCTCCAGCATGGCCGCAGTCAAATGACTGAAACAAGTAAAAGAGTAAAACAAGTAAAGAGTATGGAAATAATTTAAATAAAAAAAAAAAGAAAGAGATACGTTTTAACCTCGGCAATGTAACCTTGTAAAGTGGGTCTGTCTCTCTTTACTGCTTGTGAATGACTGAAGTCATAGTGCTACAGTCACTTCTCTGTAGCTGAAATGATCTAAGCATTGCCAGATGCATATTTTTAAAATTGACACCTATTAGTTATACTGTTATAGTCTATTTAAGTATGGTAATTATTAGTAACAATAAAAGACAATAGTCAAGTTCAGGCATAATGGTAATATGCAATGATCAATTTTGTGAAGAAACTGTACATGGTAGGATAATTTCTTTGAAACTTTTGATATCACAGGTAAAAATTATCAGTTTCATCCAATAAATGTGAAACAAATTTTTGGTTGCAGACCCGTTTAATCATTAATATTAATACCAGTAATCAATAAAATAACTATTCATAATCAATAAATTAATAACAATAACTAGTAAAATAAACATCAATAATTATTAAAATTGATATCGATAATCAATAAACTAAATATCAGTGATAAAAATAATTAATGTTGGTAATTAATTGTTTACTATTAATTACTAATGGTTTACTAAATAAATAAGAGTAATTATTAAATTTAGTATTAGTAATTTATACACGAGCAATCAAATAATTAACATCGGTAATCAATAAATTTGCATAAGTAATCTCTTGGAAGAAGTTTTCCTCAAACTATCAATTTATCTGCTTTAGTTTAACTAACTAAGGATGCAGGTGTGACTAAGCAGTTAAGAAACTTGCTTTGCAACCATGTGGTTTTGGGTTCTGTTCCAATGTGCAGCACCTTAGCCAAGTGTCTTCTACTATATATTTCTTTATTGCCCACAGGCGGATAAACATAGAAGGGACAAACAAGGACAGACAAAGAGATTAAGTTGACTACATTGACCCCAGTGCATAACTGGTACTTATTTATTTGAGTCCCGAAAGAATGAAAGGCAAAGTCAACCTTGGTGGAATTTGAGCAGAACATAAAGACAGACGAAATACAGCTAAGCATTTCACTCAGTGTGCTAACAATTCTGCCAGCTCGCTGCCCTATAGCCCCAGGCTAACCAATGCCTTGTGATTGAATTTGGCTGAAGGAAACTGTGTGGAAGCCTATCATGTGTGCGTGTATGTGTATGTGCATGTGTGTGTGCGTGAGTGCATGTGTGTGTGCCTGTGTGTGTGTGTATGCGTACATGTGTCTGTGAGTGCATGTCTGTGTGCACACGTGTGTACATGAGTGCATGTGTGTGCATGTGTGTGTATGCGTGCATGTGTGTGTTGTGCATATGTATGTGTGTGCGTGTGTGCATGCAGGCTATGGTTGTGTGCTGAGAAGCTTGCTTCCCAACCACATGGATCTAGGTTCAGTCCTGTAGCATGATACCTTGGGCAATTGTCTTCTACTACAGCCCTAGGCTGACCAAAGCCTTGTGAGTGGATTTGGTAGATGGAAACTGAAAGAAACCCATTACATGTATATACATGTGTGTGTGTGTGTGTGTGTGTGTGTGTGTATCTGTGAGTTTGTCTACATCCCCATAACTTAGTGGTTCAGTATAAAAGACTGACAGAATAAGTACTAGAATTAATTCATTTGACTATAAACTCTCTGAGGCAGTGCCCCAGTATGGCCACACTCCAGTGACAGAAACAAGTAAGAAATGATGATAATGATAAAAGATCAATAATTAATAGTTTGCTGTTGGTATTTAATAAGTGTATACAACACTAATTAAATAATTTACCAGCATCAATTAATAAATTTAGTGTCAGTAATTAATAAACGTGTAATCAAATAATTAACATCAGTAATCAATAAATTAGTATAATTTCTTTGAGTAATTTAATTAAAAATGTATTCTCCCACTATTAAATCAATTTAACTGCATCAGTTTAACGAGCTGTAGGCACAGGCTTAGCTGTGTGGTTAAGGAGATCACTTTGCAGACTCATAGCTTCAGGTTCAGTCCCACTGCACAACACCTTGGACAAATGTCTTCTGCTATAGCCCCTCCAGCTGACCAATACCCTGTGAGTGAATTTGGTTGATGGAAACTATAAGGAAGTGCATCATGCATATGTGTGCATGTGTATGTGTGCATGTATTCGTGTGTGTGTATGTGTATTTTTGTGTATGAGTGAGTGCGTGCATGTCTTTGCGTGTGTCTTTTTGTGAGTGTGTGTGTGTGTGTGTGTGTGTGTGCGTGTGTGTGCGAGTATGTGTGTGTGTGTTTACTCTTTTACTCTTTTATTTGTTTCAGTCATTTGACTGTGGCCATGCTGGAGCACCGCCTTTAGTCGAGCAAATCGACCCCAGGACTTATTCTTTGGAAGCCTAGTACTTATTCTATTGGTCTCTTTTGCCGAACTGCTAAGTTACGGGGATGTAAACACACCAGCATTGGCTGTCAAGCGATGTTGGGGGGACAAACACAGACACACACACATATAAATATATATACATATATACGACGGGCTTCTTTCAGTTTCCATCTACCAAATCCACTCACAAGGCTTTGGTCGGCCCGAGGCTATAGTAGAAGACACTTGCCCAAGGTGCCACGCAGTGGGACTGAACCCGGAACCATGTGGTTGGTAAGCAAGCTACTTACCACACAGCCACTCCTACGCCTAGGAATTTTTCCCCATGATACAGATTGATAACTGGTGTTGGTTTGGTTACATCCCTGATAACACAAGAAACTGATAAAAAGTAAGCACTGGTGGTCGATTAATTTGACTAAACACTGCAAACTAGTGCTCCAGCATGGCCACAGTCCAATGACTAAAACAAGTGAAAGGTAAAAAGCAAAGGATAAAAAGTTATACCCCACCTTCCTCACCTGTGGCTGTGTTCCTTTTTCTATGTTGGAAATTATTATTTTATTCGGATTTCTTATGTTTTCTCACTTGGTACTTTGTCACACCTCCACCTCATTAGTTTCCCACATAAAATGAGACTATGCTCTGCAACCATCAGACACACACACTGTCACAAAGAATGTCAAATGAAGTTCTATGACATTTGTGGATTTCTCAAGAACAACCTTTTTATTTATAGCCTTTGATGGCTGCTTCATCTGGTTGCCAAGTGAAACGCTGTAAATCAACTAGAAAATTGGCCATTCAAGACTGCTGACTGCTATCACTTGAAATACCTTCTCTTAATATTCCGACAGAAAAATAAGGAGCTCCTAACTACAGCTAAAGAAAGGCTGGAGGAGAATTAACCATTCTATATTCAATTATTACTAATTAGACATGTGTGTGGCTATGTAGTAAGAAGTGAGCTTCACAACCACATAGCTTTGAGTTCAATCCCACAGCATGGCATCTTGAGCAAGTGTCTTCTGCTACAGCCACAGGCCAACCAAAGCCTTCCATGCTTATAAGGTTTATCTCAAACAGGCAGTGCCCCTCAGTAGCACTGCCAGGTCAGGGATTTCTGGAAGTTATCCATAAGCCCCGGCCTGAAAATTCATCTGAAACAGACCAGTAAGTTGATCCTCGTCGATGCCTAGAGTTTCCCCGAGAATGTCGTCACACTTTTCCTCCACTAACCTTCTATAGAACGCTAGAGGGCTGTGAGTGCTTGACAGCACTCAAGGTGCCAAGTGCCCTTCCTTGGTCTATGCTTAATCCAGGATTGCAGCTCAAAGAGGTGAGCTGCGGAAGTGCAACTCTGACAAACGGTGACCACATTTGATCACCATCCAGGAAACACTGGAGATGCCGTAGCCTGAGTGTTTGTCTGCGTATCAGCAACCACAGCATGCTCACCCCTCCATTCAATAATAAATGCCCTAATGCAGTACCAGACAGTGGCTCTCATAGCTTCTCATCTTAACTGATTGGAAGTGTTATCATGTCCATTGTTTTGCCTTGGTATAAAAGATAGGCTACAGTAAATATTCTGCTTAATACCACAGATTTACTTGTCAGTTGCTTGACCTTAACCAGTTGAGCATGTCCCTTAGTGGCTGACAATATGTGCATCTCTGATCAAGAGCAGAAGTAGTGGGGGAGCATCATAGCCATGTGTCGAGAGGAATTCTTTGGGGTTTGGATAATTCAACTCTGGAAACATGGGTGTTTCATTTAACATCCTTAAACAACCCTTGTTCAGGGACCTTTTGAGTAGGATGGGCTAATCGACCTGAAGAAAATTCTAACTGGGCCCCACCTGCAAAGTTATGCACTGTTTATCTTAATATGAGATCACCATGTTATGCACATATGGTTGTGATGCATGTGCCTAGTGCACCCTTATCATAATGGGTATATTGGACTTCGTATATTTTACCTCAGTGTCACTTTGATGGCATGCACTGCTCTCTCACTCACTCAATAAGAAGAAGAAGAAGAAGAAGAAGAAGAAGAAGAAGAAGAAGAAGAAGAAGAAGAAGAAGAAGAAGAAGAAGAAGAAGAAGAAGAAGAAGAAGAAGAAGAAGAAGAAGAAGAATTCCTTCTCTTCTTGAGAGGATAAATCATTTACCTTTAATAATAGTAATGATTTCAAATTTTTGGCTCAAGGCCAGCAATTTTAGAGGGGATTTAAGTTGATTACATCAGCCCCAGTGTTCAACTGGTACTTATTTTCATCGACCCCAAGAGATGAAAAGTAAAGTCAACCCTGGCAGAATTTGAACTCAGAATGTAAAGATGGGCAATATGTCACAAAACATTTTGCCCAGCATGCCAATGATTCTGCCACCTTGTCAATTTTAATAATAATAATAATAATAGTAGTAGTAGTAGTAATAATAATAGTAATAATAATAATAATAATAATAATAATAATAATGGGGTTTATCATAGCAGCCCAAGATCAATGCCTACCTACAAAGAACTACCAGGCCAACATATTAAAGAACGGCAGCTCCCCATTATGTCGTATATGCCAACAACAAAATGAGACCATCGATCATGTTGTCTCCATGTGCAGTCTGCTTGCGCCTACAGAGTATCTCAACAGGCATGATAGAGCTGCACAATATATTCACTGGGTAATATGCAAAAACCTGGACTTGCCCCATGATAAAAACTGGTGGGAACACAAACCACCCCCAGTACTTGAAAATGATCACATTGCACTCCTCTGGAACTTCACCATTCAAACTGACAGAAAGATAGACGCAAATAGGCCAGACATCATACTGAAAGACTTCAGACAAAAATCATGCCTCCTCATTGATATGACTGTCCCAATTGATATAAACGTATCTGTCAAGACCTACCAAAAACTGAGCAAATATAAAGATCTTGAAATAGAAATTAGCAAAATGTGGAATCTGAAGACGAAAACAATACCTATTGTCATAGGTGCCCTGGGAATGACAGCGAAACGGGCTGATTACTACCTAGCTCAGATACCAGGAAACCCCAAAATGGCTGAAGTCCAAAAGATAGTGCTCATGGGAACTGCCCATATCCTACGTAAAATACTGTCTATGTGATCTCAAATTTTAAAGCAAACATAATTTTCTTATGGTTTCTTAAACATTCACTTGAACAAAACTGTACAAATCCAAATATATGGTACCCTAGGCATAACACCTACATGAACTTCTAACTTGTTGTCTCTTGAGGTCTCTGGGTGAGACTTGGATCCAACTTGTACAAATGCAAAACAAAAGTCAAACATAAAATAATAATAATAATAATAATAATAATAATAATAATAATAATAATAATAATAATAATAATCTGCCTAGGAATTCAATCCAGATCACAGCACATGATACACATTAAACATTATTGAAACAAAAATAAAAGAAATATAAAAAAAGTGCAATCAACTTAAACAGAAAAAATTTAATGAATTTACTTTTTTAGCTGAAATTTCTTTAAATATTTAAATATTCAAAAGAAAAACTTGAAATATGCAATGCTAACGAAAAGAACAACAAATAAACAAATCTAATACCTGATGGTTTTTAATTGTTTAAATGCCAATGTTAATCTTCAGAAATCCTTAGAAAGCTGCAATATGACAGATCCTGGACGTGGACAAAGAAAGAAAAGCTTTTAAATCCTTTGGGTCTATTAACGAGGGGTTTATTGGAAAATTTTTCATTTTGGATTAAAAAAAAACCCATTTTATATTCCATGATTTAAAAAATTCTTTCACATCAATCACTCCATGGCTGAGATGATGATTTAAAAAATATATTAACATCCATTGCTCCATGTTTGAGCCTGAGTGGGATGATGATGATATAAAAAATATATTAACATATATTGCTCCATGTTTGAGCCTGAGTGGGATGATGATGATATAAAAAATATATTAACATATATTGCTCCATGTTTGAGCATGCTTGGTTATGATCATGACTTAAAATGTATGTTAACATCCATTGTGCTATGTTTGAGCATGGCAAAGATGATGTGAAAGTGCATGGCTCAGTGGTAAGAGTGTTGGGCTCACAATCATGAAGTAGTGAGTTCGATTCCCGAACAGGACTGTGTTGTGTTCTTGAGCAAGTCACTTTATTTCACATTGGTCCAGTTCACTCAGCTGTAGAAATGAGTTGTGATATCTACTAAGCTGTATCGGCCTTTGCCTTTCCCTTGGATAACATTGGTGGTGTGGAGATAGGAGCCTGGTATGCATGGGTGTCTGCTGGTCTTCCATAAACAACCTTGCCTGGATTGTACCTTGGAGGGGAACTTTCTAGGTGCAATCCCACGGTCATTCATGACCGAAGGGGATCTTTACCCTTTTAATATATACACACCAAATTTTATCTGACCTGTCAACATATACACACTGCATTTATCTGACCTGTCAGTGTAAATAAATTATATCCATCTATCCAGTCAAGAGATCCATCCAATGAAGGCCTTTCATTCCTCATTTATACACAATGTCTAAACATCTACTTAACATCAATGTATTGTGTCTCTCTGCTCATGTATTTATAGGTATATGCATGGGCGACTGCTGGTCTTCCATAAACAACCTTTCACGGACTTGTGCCTCAGAAGGGAACTTTCTAGGTGCAATCCCATGGTCATTCATGACTGAAGAGTCTTTAAGATGGTGATTTAGAAAATATATAAACATTCATTGCTCTATGTTTCAGTATGATTGGAATGTCAATATATAAAGTATATAATAACATCCATTGGTCCATGTTTTAGCATGGTAGGTATGGTAATTTCTTTAATCTGTTATGTTTAGTACAGATACATTCCATGTTGAAATGACTACAGTCTACCCAATAAGTACTATAAAGTAGGCACAGGCTTAGCTGTGTGGTTAAGGAGATCACTTTGCAGCCTCATAGCTTCAGGTTCAGTCCTACTGCACAGGAACAACCCCTATTGTTAATCTAAAAGGTGATGTACTATATGCTGTACACAAAATTTCCTTTATTTGGAAAAAGAAAATGAAAAAAAAAGGCAAGAATAGCTGACCTTGTTGTTTGTACCAAAAAATTTATTGTATGTATGTGTCAAGAGAAGTGCCATCTTACTGGAGTTAGAAAATTCCTGAACAATCCCAAACTATGAGACTGGTTCGCTTTTGGGGTAGAGGTGTTATCTAAGATAAACAATCCCATGAAATTATTCACTTCAGCTCCATCATAGGTTCCTATGGAGATCTCTGTGAGTTATCTTCCTTTTTGACCCACTAAAATTTCCCACGATACTACAATGAGCTCTTTGCATTCATTACTGCCTAATTGTCAAGGTTACTAATTGTGGTAAATCCTTCATTAGGTTCAAGGTTTTCAGATAGAAGGATTTAGATATAGATGGATAAAAGTCCTTGATAACAAATGGGATATCTTTTTCAACCACCTGATGATGGCAGCACAATAGTTTTATTGTTCTACTCTCATGGTACTTCAAATTTTGAAGCTGTTGGTATTATTGAGAGGGTACTTGACATCTACTCCCAGTGCATTTTTAGAGAAGTTAACTAGCCTACACTTGGAATTAGAGGCATAATTTGTTTTGTGGTCTTTAAGAGTAATGAAAGACTCAGTGGGTAATGCATTCTTCTGTTTGTTTAGAAGAGAAACTAATTTATTCATTTCAGTATTTATGGTAGTGCATACGAGGTTAATGTTTTTTGTCAGGAGTTTAGCAAAGCATAATAGTATTTTGTTGTTTTGTGATCATTGTTTTGTCAGCAAGTGTATGAACACTGAGGATTGTTTGAAGGATTTCATGGGAGTTTGGGAAGATATTAGTACTATGTCAAAACATTACTCACCATCAGCACCACAACTACCACTACCTTTCTTATATCAGGTTAAGGAAATCAGATTCAAGGTTTCCAAAGTTTTTTTATTCTTTATTTTGGTTGAAGGACTTCCCTTCTTAAATTTGTACAAATCTGCAAGTGTCTGGTAATCCCTTTCTCATAGAATGAGTAATTATATAGTGAGGATTCTTCTCTTTGTCCAATTGCTTACTCTCAAACTTTACATAAAAACCAACAAGATTTGGAATGGGTAGATGGTAAGTGTACAAATGGAAACAAATAAGAAAACTCAGTACATTACAAACAGTGATATTTACCAGGGAACAGATGGTGATTCACTTCATCATTACACAAAATTTAACACATAAAAGGCACCCATACCAGTGACACGTTAATGGCACCTGTGTCAGTGACATGTTAAGGGTGCCCATGCCAGTGACACATTAAAAGCACCTATGCCAGTGACATTTCACAGGCAACCACTACACTCTTAGAGTGGTTAGCATTAGGAAGGACATCCAGCTGTAGAAATGAAGAAGCCTGGTACAGTTCTCCAGTCTATTAGTCGCAGTCAAACCATGCAACCCATGCCAGCATGGAAAACAGACATTAAATGATGATGATGATGATGATGATATACTTACATGTGATCATTCAACAAATATCATGTGATATTTGTTGAATGGTGGCGAACGATGCTATAGCAGAGCACAAGCTTGACCAATTCTTACGGATCAAAATAGGTTTCATGATCAAAAATATTGCAGACCAAAAATTATTGAACTGCTGTGATGGATCGGAGGCAATTGTGTTGGGTTTGTGGCTATCAAAGGTAGCTAAACTATGTAATCTGTCAAAGCGAATGGTATTAAATTGTGTTGTTTAGCCTGTGGGTTTTGAGTGTCTGTTTTCCATTAAATCTTCACTGATGATGACAATTAGATAATACTGTTGACATTCATCATCATCTTCGTCATCATTTTACATCCGTTTCCCATACTAGCAAGGACTGGACAATTTGATAGGATTTAGTGAGCTGCAAGACTGAAATGAGTTGTAATGCTAGCTTTGGCATGGCTTCTATGGCAGGATGCCCTTCCTAATACCAACCACTTTACAGTGTTAAGGTTATCTCTACAGATTTTCTATAGAAATTATAAAATCAAGTGCTGGCTATAATTTCTATCGAAAATCTGTAGAGATAACCTTAACAAGTGATGTAATAGCACTGCTAACATAGTAGAATATGGTATTCATCATCATCATCATCATCGTTTAACGTCCACCTTCCATGCTAGCATAGGTTGGACAATTTGACCGAGGACTGGTGAACCAGATGACTACACCAAGCTCCAATCTGATTTGGCAGAGTTTCTACAGCTGGATGCCCTTCCTAATGTCAACCACTCCGAGAGTGTAGTGGGTGCTTTTACATGTCACCAGCACGAAGGCCAGTCAGGTGGTACTGGCAATGGCCACACTCAAAATGGTGTATTTTACGTGCCACCTGCACAGGAGCCAGTTCAGCAGCACTGGCAACGACCTCGCTCAAATGTCTTTTCACGTGTCACTGGCACAAGTGCCAGTAAGGCGACGCTGGTAACGATCACACTCAAAAGGTGCTATTTACGTGTCACTGACACAGAAGCCAGACAGCTGCTCTGGCAACGATCACGCTCAGACAGTGCTCTTAGCGCTCCACTGGTACAAGTGCCATCATAATTTCACTTTTACTTGCCCCAACAGGTCATCGCAAGCTGAGTTTAATGTCCAATAAAGGAGAGGTTGGCATGGGTGCTAGTCGTCGAATTTGGTTCGATTGACTGATAAAAATGTTTAATATACTTTGTAGTATATCATGGTCACATAACAAAACGCGATGTCCCAACAGGTCATTAAACTTTACAGAGTGTTCTGAGTGTTGCTGGTTTTTATGCCACCAGCAGTAGTAACATCACTGAGTAACTTGCAAAACAGAAAAAGAACAAGAAAAGGAAGAAGTCCCCTGAGGAATATTTGAGAGGGAGAGAGGTGGCTTATGACAGGTATTTGGAAGGCTACCTTGCATGTAAAATCACAAGAAATGCTGCTAAGCATTTTGTCTAGCATAGTAATGGTTCAGCCAGCTTGCTGTCTTACGGTGTGTAGATATTGACTGGGTAGAAATACTGTGTACATCCTGACCAGACAGACAGACACAACATGTTGGCTGGATAGTCACATATTGAATATTTGCTGATTCAGTTGACTCAGTATTCCAATGTTGACTGGAATAGCTGGGAAGGAGGTAGGAATTTTGTGATAAGAAGCCAGAGCAAATCCCCAAGAAGCAAGGAGGGCAGCATAAAAGACGATACAGACAATGGGTCAGGAAGGGGGAAGAAGGTGAGTAATAAGAGACTGAGTAGAAAGTATCAGATTGTGTGGCTATGTGGTAAGAAGCTTGCTTCTCAACCACATGGTTCAGGGTTCAGTCCCACTGCATGGCACCTTGGGCAAGTGTCTTCTACTATAGCTTCAGGCTGACCAAACCCTTGTGAGTGGATTTGGGAGACAAAAACTGAAAGAAGCCTGTTGTATATATGTATATATATATATATATATATATATATATATATATGTATGTATGTATATATATATATGTATACATTCATGTGTGTGTGTGTATGTCTGTGTTTGTACCCTTGCCATCGCTTGACAACTGATGCTGGTGTATTTACATCCCTATAACTTAGCAGTTCACCAAAAGAGACTAATAGAATAAGTACTAGGCTTACAAAGAATAAGTCCTGGGATCAATTTCTTCGATTAAAACCCTTTCAGGTGGTGCTCTAGCATGGCCACAGTCAGACGGCTGAAACAAGTAAAAGAATAAAAGATGTTGCTGGTTCATTCTCAGTTAGACAAAACCAGCAGTTACATTACTGGAGGGCATTCATTTAACCCAACCATATCAGGCCCAGATATTTTGCCTGTTTTATGTCCAAAGAGGCCAGATTCAGCCTCTTACACCTACCCTACAATGTCATTCTAAAAATAAACAGGCATGAGATAATATAGGATTAATTCAAAACAATGTGAAATGCACTGCATTGCATTTGACTGAGTAATTTGAATGTTGAATGGTTAATCTCTGAGTTTCCGGACAAACTGGGACGGAGATTAAGAGTTTTCTCCATTTCTTAAACTAAATAAGTGGAAATGAGCACAACTCCCAAGTAACAAGTAACAATGGAATGAATTACAAATTGCTACTCAATTTGTATGTATGTGTGTGTGTATGTATGCATGAATGCATGCATGCATGCATGCATGCATGCATGCATGCATGTATGTATGTATGTATGTATGTATGTATGTATGTATGCATGCATGCATGTATGTATGCATGCATGTATGTATGTATGTGTGTATGAATGTATGAATGTATGTATGTATGTATGTATGTATATGTGTGAGTGAATGTATTTATGTTTGTATGTATACATGTATGTGTGTATGTGTGTGAGTGTGAATGTATTTATGTGTGTATGTATGTACGTTTGTGTGTGTGTGTGCATGTGTCTGTGTGTCTATGCATGTATGTATGTATGTATGTATGTATGTGTGTATGTATGTATGTGTGTGTGTATTGTATATATGCATGTTTGTATGTATGTCTGTATGTACATGCATGTATGTATGTGTATATGTAGGTATACATGTATGTATGTGTATATATGTGTGTATATGTATGTCTATGTTTGTGCATGTATGTATGTATCTATGTATGTATGCATGTGTATGTATATATATGCATATATATATATATGTATGTTAATATGTACACATGTTTGCATCCATTGTATGTATGTGTATATGTATTATCCCAAACACATACACACATATGTATACATGCATATATATATATATATATATATATATATATATATATATATGCTAGCCCAACAGAATTGCTTCTTCTTGTATTTGTTGCTCCATTCTCCACATAAATATATATATATATATATATATACGTGTGTGTATGTATGTATATGTATATACACACATACACACATATAAACATTTATCTTACTATGAAATCAAAGAAATATCCAAATGAGATAATTAACTGAGGTGGTAGGGAGATGGGAGCGGGCAGAGATATTATGGGTTAAATACACTTTAATACAAACAGCAAAATTGCACTTTGAAGAAGAAACAAAAGAATCGGAGCTGTAAACTAGCAGAAAGAATATAGTTGTATTTTTCACAAAAAACAACTGTATTTATTATTATTATTATTATTATCATCATCATCACCATTATCATTATTATTATTATTATTATTATAGAAATTGATTGAACACAATATTAATAACATAAAATAACATAAAAATATAAATAGATAAGGAATCAATATTAAAACTGTTTAACGAAATGGGATTACATTTTATGATAAAAATAAGAGTAATGTGCAAGATGTGTATGTGTATACATGCGTATGTATGTGTGTATGTATGTGTGCGTGCGAGTGTATGTATGTGTGCAAGTATGTATGTATGCCTATATGTGTGTATGCAAGCATGCATGTACATATGTATATATGCATGCATATATGTATGTATGTAGGTATGTATATATGCATGTATGTATGTGATCGTGCATAGGAACACGCGCGTATATATATATATATACACACACATACACACACACACACACACACACATATATATATATGTATATATATATAAATATACATGTATATATATCTATATGTGTATGTGTGCTTGTGTATGCATGTATATGTAAATTTATGTAGAGTACATATGTATATATTTATAATATATGTGTGTGTGTGTGAGTGTGAGTGTGTGTGTATTTGTGAGTGTGTGTGTATTTGTACGTGTGTGTATCTGTATGTATGTATGTATGTATGTATGTATGAGTACATAAATGTATGTACGTGTGTATGTATATATATATAGATGCATACACACACACACACACACAAGCACACACACACACACAAGCACACACACACACACACACACACATACGTTTTTATTATTAGATTATAATCATAAATTTTATAACACTTGACTCAATTAATATGAGAAATCAGAAAATTGTATTTCTTGAAAACTCAATTTCTTTGTTTCACTTATTCCTTCCTTCCTTCCTTCTTTCATATTTTTTCTCCTTTTTCTTCTTCTTCTTCTTTCCTACTCTCTTTTTTTCCTTCTTTCTTTCTCTTTCTCTTTTCTCTCTCTCTCTCTCTCTCTCTCTCTCCCTCTCTCGCTCTCTTTGCACAAAAGTACATAGATTAAGAAAAATAAAGAAAAATAATAATAATAATAATAATAAAAATAAAGAAATGCGAAACAAGACCATAATGCAATTTGCTTAAATAGCAATAACTTTTTATATTAAATTTACGACTGAAACATTCACATCTTCTAAACTGTACCAATGGTAGTACAAAGGAGATAAGCTTGTTTCCAAAATACAGCAATCCGCAAGGAAAAAGCAGATGTGTGAAATAATGCAATTATTCGATTAGTGAGATTCCCAACTCGAGCTGGCTTGGCACATTTCGAAAATGTTTGATTAGCAAACTTATTTTGAGCTGCCTACATGGAGCTGTAGCTATCATTCTTTCCATTTTAAAATTTATCAGCCACAATTAGAAGTGCAAAGCCTCTCGGCTCTTCAGTATTTGTTGAACCTTTGCGTATGCACGGATCCAAGAGGTCACAGTCACCTTTGTTGTATGATAGTTGGGTATTGGTTCAAGTCGTGTGTTGTGTGCATTCTGTGTGTGTGTGTGAGTGGTTAGTGAATGAGTATACAAATGCACTGTGGCAGCTTTTCGACATTGACTTGATGGATGTTGTGTGTATATGCAGATTAAATAGAAACATTGAGTAAATAGACACAGTGGGTATATATGTTGAGTCGATTGTCACTATCTTTTACTAGATTCGGTCATTAGATTGTGGCCATGCTGGGGCACAAATCAGCTCTAGTACTTTTCTCTTTAAGTCTGATGCTTATTCTATTGGCCCCCTTTTCTGAACTGCTGAGTTAAGAGGCTGAAAAGAAACCAAAACCAGTTGTCAAGTGGTGATAGAGGAAAAACACAGATACAAAGACAGACAGACATGGACATACACAAACACATGCACACACACACACACACACACACAATGGCCTTCTTCCAGTTTCCTTCTACCAAATCCATTCACAAGGTTTTGGTTGGCCTGAGGTTATACTCTTTTACCCTTTTACTTGTTTCAGTCATTTGACTGTGGCCATGCAGGAGCACCGCCTTTATTCAAGCAAATCGACACCAGGACTTATTCTTTGTAAGCCTAGTACTTATTCTATCGATCTCTTTTGCCGAACCGCTAGGTTACGGGAACATAAATACAACAGCATTGGTTGCCAAGCGATGTTGGGGCGACAAACACAGACACACAAACATATACATACATATATACGACGGGCTTCTTTCAGTTTCCATCTACCAAATCCACTCACAAGGCTTTGATCGGCCCGAGGCTATAGTTGAAAGACACTTGCCCAAGGTACCACGCAGTGAGACTAAATCCAGAACCATGTGGTTTGTAAGCAAGCTACTTACCACAGCCACTCCTACACCCATATATATAGTAGAAGATACTTGCACAAGGTGCAATGCAGGTGGACTGAACATAGATCCATGTGGATGGGGCGCAAGCTTCTTACCACACGCTCACAACTCTGCCTGTCACGTAGCCATCATCCATAGCTGTTGAGTGAAAAGATACAGTGTTCCTATCTAAAGAATCAGTGTTTTGCTAACATGTTGGCTAAACATGTTTGCATGGAGATGTTGACTAAGTAGACAGTGTGAACAAGTTGACTCAGTATAGACACAGAGTGTAGATGTTGACTATAGAGACACAGACATTAAGATATTGGCTTCAAATATTGGCACAAAACCAGCAATTTCGGGGAAGTGGGTCAGTCAATTACATCGATCCCAGTGTTTGATTGGTACTTATGTAAGCAACACCCGAAAGGATAAAAGGTGAAATCAATCCCAGCAGTATTTGAACACAGAACGTTAAGCCAGGTGAAATGCTGCTAAGTATTTTGTCTTGCATGGTAACAATTCTGTCAGCTCACCGTCTTACAGTGTGTGGATCATCGTCATCATTTAACGTCCATTGTCAATGCTGGCATGGGTTGGATGGTTTGACTAGAGCTGGCAAGCTGGAAGGCTGCACCAGCCTCTAGTCTAATTTGGCATGGTTTCTATGGCTGGATGCTCTTCCTAACGCCAACCACTCCGAGAGTGTAATAGGTGCTTTTCTGTGCCACCAGCACAGGTGCCATTTGTGTGACACCAGTACCTGCCATCACTGTGATTTTACTTGGCTTCATGGGTCTTCTTTTCATGCACAACATAATGCCAAAGATCTCGGTCATTGCCTCCATGGGGCCCAACACTCAAAAGGAGTTTTCCATGTGCCACCGGCATCAACCACTTAGCCTCAATGAGGCCCAACGTTCAAAAGGTGCTTTTTATGTGCCATCGGTTTCAAATTTTGATACAAGGCCAGAAACTCTGGAGGATGAGGGGGTAAGTTGATTACATCAACCCCAGTATTCAAATGGTCCTTATTTTGCCCATGCTAACGACTCTGCCAGTTCACTACGTTCAATATTGTACATATTGATTTCAATTTTTGGCTTACTAATAATAACAATCATTGTAATAATAATAATAATAATGGTTTCAAATTTTGGCACATAGCCAGCAATTTCAGAGGAGGGAGTAAGTCAATTACACTGACCCCCCCCCCCCCCACCAGTGCTCAACTGGTACTTATTTTATCAATTCCAAAAGGACGACAGGTAAAGTCCACCTTGGCGGAATTTGAACTCAGAACATATAGACAGACAAACTGATGCTAAGCATTTTGCTTGGCATGCTAATGATTCTTATTTCTTTATTGCCCACAAGGGGCTAAACATAGAGGGAATTAAACAAGGACAGACAAAGGGATTAAGTCGATTACATCGACCCCAGTATGTAGCATCTTAAGTTTCAGGGCCCCAATATTGTGGATCCACCACTGGGTATCCGGTTCACAGCCATAAGGACAGGAATGTGTCCTTGAGCAAGAAGCTTTATTTCATGCTGCTCCTGTCCACTCAGCTAGCAAAAATGAGTAGCACATGTATTTCAAAGGGCCAACCTTGTTACATTCTGCGTCACACTAAATCACCCTGAGAATCATGTTAAGGGTACATGTGTCTGCAGGAGTGCTCAGCCACTTGTAAGTGAATTTCATGAGCAGGCTGTTCAGTTGGCCAATTCAACCAGAACCCTTGTCATCGTAAGTGACAGAGTACCAATTTTAGAGTACTCTCAGAGTGGTTGGCGTTAGGAAGGGCATCCAGCTGTAGAAACTCTGCCAGATCAGATTGGAGCCTGGTACAGCCTTCTGGCTTGCCAGTCCTCAGTCAAATCGTCCAACCCACGCTAGTATGGAAAGCGGACATTAAACAATGATTAAACAATATACAGTGTACATGTTCAGAGGCTAGACACTGTGCACAGATGTTTATGAAACCTTTAGTGTTCAGACTACTCTGTCAGCTGTTATGCATATTTTGAATTTATCCTGCATTATTTTGTATCCCTGAGATTTCAATGATGTGATTGTTTACGTTCAAAATTACATAAACATTGCAGATGTTGACTAAGTAAGTAGCATGCAAATATTGAATATTTAAATAGTGTTCATATTTTTAATGTAAAATACAAGCATCATCATCATCATCATAATCATTGTTTAACACCTTTTACGCTGGCATGGGTCGGACAGTTTAACAGGAGTTGGATAGGTAGAAAACTATGCCAGGTTACTGTGTCTGTTTTGACATGGTTTTTATGGCCGGATGCCCTCCCTAACACCAACTGACCTGCAGAGTGGACTGAGTAATTTTTATGTGGCACCAACACATAAAAAGCACTCAGTCATCATCATCATCATCATCATCGCAGTATGCAGCTAGTACTTATTTTATCGATCTCCCCAAAAGAACAAAAGGCAAAGTCACCCTCAACAGAATTTGAACTCAGAACGTAAAGACAGACAAAATGCCACTAAGCATTTTGCTCGGTGTGCTAATGGCTCTGCTTGCTTGTCACCTTGTAGTGTGTATATATTGAGTGTATATATAGAAAAGTATGTAGATTATGAGCGGTTACATAAATACAGTGTATAAATTTTGATTGGGTAGACACAATGTTATATTTTAACTGGTTAGATATATTCAGTGTGTAGAAGTTGGCCGACTAAGAATGATATACCCAAGGTACATTAACCCTTTAGCACCCAGATTACACTCTCAAATGTAATGCTTATTTACTCACATTGTTCTGAATGAACCATGCATTATCTTGTAGCTTTGAGATTTCAATGACTTGATTGTTTATTTTTACAATGACATTGCAGGGTAGGTGTCAGAGCCCTGATCTGGCCTTTTTGATCATAAAACAGGTAAATTATTTAACCCTTTAGCATTCAGATTAATTTGTCAAAAGTAATCCTTATTTATTCACATTTAAAAAAATTTATCTGATATTATTTTGTAGCTTCAAGATAGGAAAGATGTAATTGCTTATTTTTAGAATGACATTGCAGGGTAGGTGTGAGAGGCTGGTTCTGGCCAGTTTGAGCATAAAATGTGTAGAATATTTGGGCCGGATACAGCCAGTTTAAACACTAAAGGGTTAAGGTAGATATGGCTGGGTGCTTAAGGAGTGAATAAGTACCAATTTGGGCTTTGAAAGGAGAGTTGTCAAAAAAAGAAGTGTTTGAAGAATTGGTTAATCTTTGACTTCTGGAATACTTTCAGAAAAATAAAGAATGAACCTCAGTAAAAGTTTTTATTTTCTCAAAATTTCTCTCTCCATAAATGTCTGAGGTATTTTTTTCATCTTCTAGATAACTGAAGTTTATAAAAAAATATTATAAATGGTAATTTAGTTACCAATGCATAAAAAAAAAAAAGAAAAACAGTAATGAGTTTAAAAATGTTCTAGTGCTTCGTGTTGCTAAACAATTTTCTCATGCAGAAATAATTTATTATTCCTGTCAAAATTTATTTCCTTTTTTTTTCAGTTTTTTTTTTTTTTTTTTCCATAAAAAGCATAACTTTCTACTAAATTTCTTTCCATGGCTGATATAAAACTCACTACTTTTCATTTTAATTTTATTGAATTGTATTCTCAACCAATCTCGACTTTTATTTCCAATTCTAAAATTGCTATTTTTTCACACAGATCTGTACTTTTCCCTGAGAATTATATTTTACAAACAGCGCTATATTTTTCACAGAGTGCCATATTTTTCACAGAGTGCCATATTTTTCACTAAGAATTATATCTTTCAGTAAAAGCTATATTTTACAAACATAGCTATATTTTTTTTCTTTTTTACACAGAGCTGTATTTTTCACTGGAAATTATATCTTTCAATTAGAACTATATTTTACAAACAAGCCTATATTTTTCTCACAGGCCTATACTTTTCCCTGAGAACTCATCATCATTATCATCATCATTTTAAAATCTACTTTTCCATCTTTTCATGGGTCAGAAGGAATTTGTTGACGAAGATTTTCTGTAGCTGGATGCCCTTCCTGTCACCAACCTGTCTCCAAGCAAGGTAATATTTCCCCACAGCCAGATGTGTTTCCACGGAATATTGGAAATGAATGACACCGCTTGTATAACAGTGACACGCATTTACAATAAACACATGAACGCAAAACAGGAAGACATCAAAATACACATATATACAATACACACTATGGGCTTCCACACAGTTTCTGCCTACAAAATTCACTCACAAAGTATTGGTCTGCCTGAAGTTATAGTAGAAGACACTTGTCCAAGGTGCCATGCAGTAGGACTGAACTTGGAATCACATGGTTGGAAAACAAGCTTCTTAACCACAGAGCCACACCTGCACCAAGCTATATATTTTCACAGAGAACTACTTTTCTCCGAGAGTTATATCTTTAAATGAAAAGCAAACTTTTTCACTCAAGTGAATTCTTTTCTACTCTAGACACAAGGCCTGAAATTTTGAGGAGGGGCATGTCAGTTGATTAGATCGACCCCAGTATGCAACTGGTACTTAATTTATTGACCCTGAAAGGATGAAAGGCAAAGTCGACCTCGGCGGAATTTGAACTCAGAGCGTAAAGATGGACAAACTACCGCTAAGCATTTCAACCGGTGTGCTAACATTTCTGCCAGCTCACCGCTTTCACTCAAGTGAATTATGAAACAGAGCTGACCGTTATCTTTTATCTTTTAGTTCTTTTAGTCATTTGACTGTGGCCATGCTGGGGCACCACCTTCAAGGGTTTTCAGTCAAACAAATTGACCCGAAGACTTTTTTTTTAACACCTATTATTTATTCTATTTGGTCTCTTTTGCAGAACCGCTAAGTTACAGAAACATAAACACACCAACAGTTGTCAAGCAGTCATGGGGGACAAACAGAGACACAAAGACACACACACACACACACACATACTTATATTCAGTTAAGTTTATGGCCATTCAAGTTTATGGTTTCGTATCCATAAAGGGCCTGGCCCTATGAATGGCTTGTCCAACTCTAAAGCCAAACACATATATAACTCTTCAACTGTTGGAGGCAAGAATCCATTACGGTCAGTTAGTATATATTAGTGCGCATGTATAAATATATATATATTAAAGTAATACAGTTAATGTCTGGTCATAGAGTGACCAATGGACTAGAGTCTGATGAGTCATCCGCGAAGCTACAGCCTTTGTGGATGCAAAGCCATTGGTCACTCTATGACCAGATATTAACTTTATTACAGTTCTATATTTAAGAGATGAGGAATTATTTACATTTGATGGATATTTGTCCTCATCTTATTTGCTGTTAACACGTTTCGGCTGATATACCCTCCAGCCTTCATCAGGTGTCTTGGGGAAATTTCGAACCTGGGTTCTCATTCCTAAGGTATTTTTCGATGTCATTATTATTATTATTATTATTATTACTATTATTATTCAGGTCACTGCCTGGAATTAAACTCAGAATCTCGGGGTTAGTAGCCTGCGCTCATAACCACTATGCCACTACGCCATATGCCCATGGGCATATGGCGTAGTGGTTAAGAGCGCAGGCTACTAACCCCAAGATTCTGAGTTCGATTCCAGGCAGTGACCTGAATAATAATAATAATAATAATAACAACAACAACATCGAAAAATACCTTAGGAATGAGAACCCAGGTTCGAAATTTCCCCAAGACACCTGATGAAGGCTGGAGGGTATATCAGCCGAAACGTTGTTAACAGCAAATAAGATGAGGACAAATATCCATCAAATGTAAATAATGTAATTAATGTATTAACTTTATTACTTTAACACTTTACTGCTGTATACTTTTAGAGTGTGCTCTTTTCTGAAGATATGATACATTGACAATATATATGTGTATATATATATATATTTATATATATAACAGGTTTCTTTTAATTTCTGTCTACCAAATCTCCTCACAAGACTTTCATTGGCCTAGGGCTATAGTAGAAGACACTTGCTCAAGGTGCTACACAGTGGGACTGAATCTGGAAGCTTCTTACTACACAGCTACACTTGCATCTATGTTATTTGAAGTATTTTCCAAAACACATTTACATATTAGGAAAAACTGTGACTTAATTAAAGTGGATACACTACAGTTATCAACAAAGCTAATAATCTGTAAAGAAATAAACTGAAACGTCTATAAAATATTATCAATGTTTTGTAACACTTCAAGTGTTAGCTGCCTTAAAATCAGATTCTGATGACTCTACATCTGTAAGAGTTGATTTATCTAACTATTTTAATGAGAGGAAGATGTTATTAACCAAATCCAATTTTCTTCAAAGCCCTCTTTACAAGATTTAATGTCATTAGAATCTGACAAGAAATTCAATACTTCTGTCAAGGGAAACAAACTGTCACATGAAAGTAAGCTAGCTGCTAATTATGCTGAAATTTGGCAAATAACTTGAATAATATATCTTTCTTTCCGACAGTCATGATAACCTTTCATAACTTTCAAGATCCAAACCATGGTTTCTAAGGATCTCAGTAGTACTATGCACTCACTTCCTCTTAAATTTCTTCTTAATCTCGTTTCACATCCATCATTATTCACACAACAAAAATCTTTTGTACTTAAAATATAAACTTTCCTGGTACAGGTAGTACAGATTGTTCAACAGAATAAAAACCAAATCGTTCATTTGTGCTATCACCTTCAGTAGTTTCTATTCAAAGTCATTCACGGTCATTATCCATCAATCTGTCACTTCTGTTTTTCATATTACAAGGAGTCAGTTTCAGTTGTCTGCATTAAACATCAGTTCATGTATTAAACATACATGAAAGTTACTTGTAGTCATCTTTGTGTACAGCCATCTACCTACATGTTCACTAATGTCAACTGCCTACCATCTTCAAATATATAGAGAGAGTTTCACATGTGTAATGTAGCAAGTTGAAAGCCTTTGATCGCCTGAGGTTGGCTAAATCATTAGTGGACATAAATTTCTAGGAATGTTTCAAAACTTGCAAACAATCAAGGTAGTTAAATCCAATAAGATTTTTTTCCTTCTTTTTTTTATTTGTTTCAGTCTTCAAGAATTTTTAGTCGAATAAATTCAAGAAATTTTAGTTGAATAAATTGACCCTAGTATTTATTTTTTAAGCCTGGAACTTATTCTATCATCTCTTTTGCTGAACCACTAAGTTACAAGCATAAACACATCAACACCAGTTGTCAAGCAGTGGTGAGAGACAAGCACACATACAAATCCACTCTTAAGGCTTTGGTCAGCCTGAGGCTATAGTAGAAGACACTTGCCCAATTTGCTGAGGTAGATTTTCTACAGTTGGATGCCCTTATTGTCACCAACCCTCACCTGTTTCCAAGTATGGTAATATTTCTCCATGACCAGACATGTTTTCATGGAAGACTGGAAATGAAGGATACTGCTTACATGACAGTGACACTCAATTACAACTATCATGCATTGTCAATGCAAGGACACAGTTACACACACACACACATATATACATATGTATGTATGTATATATACATAGGAGGCTTCTTTCAGTTTTCATTTACCAAGTCCTCTCATAAAGTTTTGGTCAGCCCAAGTCTGTAGCAAAGGACATTTGTCTTGGATACCACACAGTGGGAATGGCTTCCCACTCCCGCATCTATACAGCCACACATGGAAGAGAGCTACTAACCATAACATTTCCAGGCCTTTACCAAACTGAGTTCTCAGACATTTACAGAACAAAGTTTCTGTGCAGCAAAACAATTAAACATACACAACAGTTATTCAGAAGGCCATTTTGTCAAAGCAAGAATATAGTTGACCATTACTGGTTTCAAATTATGGTACAAGGCCAGCACTTTCTGGGGAGTGGGTAAGTCAATTACATCACCACCCCCCACCCCCACCCCAGGCTCAACTGATACTTATTTTATCAACCCTAAAGGGATGAAAGGCAAGTTGATCACAGTAGAATTTGAACTCAGATGGTCAAAATGCTGCTAAGCATTTTGCCTGGCATGCTAATGATTCTGCCAACTCACCACCTTAAAGTGATAATTAATATTAAATTAATAGACATCAGATAACAAGTTCTTGGAGGAAAGCCCCCAGTGCCAAGTCCCCAGCGGAGTACAATATATATTTGCATTTAGCATATTTGTATTTTGTATACAGAATGCTGCCTTAATGAATTTTTCCTCAACCATATTGTCAATTGTTTCCATCCAAAGCAGATCCTATATAGAAATGCTTTATTTATCAACATGGGTTTTATATAATCTCATATCGAGTTTAAATCCTGTTTTTACAAGAGGATTGATAAAATAAAGTCAACTTCAGCAGGATTTGATCATAGAATATTGAGAGATATAACACAAAAAACACTTCCAAACCCATCATCTTTAAACCATTATCCTTAAACTCTACTAATCCCCCATTCTTAAGGGAATATATCTACCACCTTTTTCTTATCTGTTTGTATGCAGGCATGGCTGTGTGGTTGTGTGTCAAGAAACTTGCTTTGCAACCAGGTGGTTTTGGGTTCAGTCTGACTGTGCAGCACCTAGGACAAATGTCTTCTACTATAGCCCTGAACCAATAAACGCCTTGTGAGTGAATTTTGTAGGCAAAACTGGGAATATATATATATGCATGTACGTGCATGTGTGTGTGTGTGTCTGTCTGTCTGCACGTGTGTGTGTGTGTGTGTGTGTGTGTGGAGACATGTGGTTTAATGTTTAGGGTGTTGTATTCATGATTGTAAGGTTGCAGTTTCAATTCCTGGACCAAGCGATGCATTGTGTTCTTGAGCAAAACACTTCGTTTTACGTTGCTCCAGTCTACTCAGCTGGCAAAAATGAGTAATCCCGTAACGGACCAGTGTCCTGTTTGATGGGGGAAGGGTGGAATTTATACACCACAGAATCTTTGGAAACCAGCCTTATGAGCCTATAGCATTGGGAAAGACTTTTGATCCCTTTTTCATATGTATGTAAATGTTATACACGTATGTTTGTGTGCACATGCATGCATGTGTATGTGCGTGTGTGTGTTTCTATGTTTGTATCTGTCCCTCACCCCCAACACTTGCAACCAGTTCATGTCACCATAATTTAGCAGTTTGAAAAAAGGAACTGACAGAATAAGTACAAGACTCAGAAAATAACTACTGATGTTGATGATGTTTCACTAAACACTTAAAGGTGGTGCTCCAGCATGGCCTCAGTCCAGTGACCGAAACAAGTAAAA
The DNA here is from genome assembly GCF_046866305.1 of Octopus bimaculoides. Taxonomy (NCBI): domain Eukaryota; kingdom Metazoa; phylum Mollusca; class Cephalopoda; order Octopoda; family Octopodidae; genus Octopus; species Octopus bimaculoides. The sequence continues at coordinate 39,320,353 of NC_142945.1, read as the reverse complement.
TATAAAAGAAAGAGAAGGCCATAGAAGGATGCAGGTCTCGTCAATGAAATTGACTCCAGTTCTTGACTGGTACTTTATTTTATTTGTCTTGGAAAGGAGGAAAAAGCTAAAGTGACTTCAGCAGGATTCGAACTCAGAATGTACAGGGTTATAATTAAATAATATCTTAAGACACTTAATCCATCATATTGCCAAATGTGAGGAATATTTAATATAATTCCATTGAAACTATCTTTATTTCTCACTTCCCATTCAATCGCTTGTTTTGTGGATGTGAAGGTATTCCAAGAGACCCAAGGAGGTGCAGAGGAAATACAAACACAGCAAACCCTGAAAATGTGTGAGCATAAGTGTGAGGATTGAGGAAAGAAGAATAAATAAAAAAGAAGAAAAAAAAGAAGTAAAAAGACAAAAAAAAATAGAAAAATAAAACTAAAACAAGTAAGAATCCAGAAAAGTGATAAAGTGATTTTGGGTTTGTTTAACTTTGCATTCTTCTCTGGTGTTATCTCTTCTGCCGAACTGCACTTATTCCTCTTTGTTCTTTTAGAGGTGCAATGACAAGCAACGGTGGTGGGTGTGGTGGCGATGGTGGTGGTTGCTGCTGTTATTGTTGCTGTTGTTGTTGTGGTGGTGATGGTGGTGGTGGTGGTGGTGAGAAGAGATTTTAATTGGTTCGCATGCTTTCTCATTTCTTCTCTCTATCTACCTCTCACTCTCATTCACTCTCTCTTTCCCTCTTTCTCTATTTGCATATATTTATATATTTATATATGTGTGTGTGTGAGTGCATATGTGCATCTGTGTAAGTGAGTGTAAATATTTACTTACATATGAATATATTACATATGTGTGTGTGTGTGTGTTGGTGTGTCTTTGTGTGTGTGTGTGTGTGTTGGTGAGTCTTTGTGCGTGTGTGTGTGATTGTGTGTGTTGGTAAGTATGAATGTATTTACATATGAATGTATGCATGTGCATACACACATGCATACACCACACACACACGCATGCATGCACACACACGCACACATTCACACATACAGCTATCTCTTTTCACTCACTATTTCTGCTACATAGTCTCAACCACCCTATTTCTGTCTTCTTTCTCTCTCACTCACTCACTTTCATTCCTTCTCTCCCTCTCACTCTCATTCTTTCTTCATCTCTCTTTCACTCTCTCTCTCTGTTTCGTCTTCCTGCCTGTCTCTCCACATTTCTATTATATTTCATTGTTCCTCCTTTTTTCCTTCTCTCTATCTATTTCTCTCTTATATCTTATCCTAATCTTTCCTTTCTCTCTCTCTTTGTATTTCTCCCTTACATTGTATTTATCAGTTTTTATTTGTTCAATTGTTTCACCTTCTTTTTCTTTCCCCACTCTTTCTGCCTTCTCTATCAATTTATTAATCTATCTCTCCCTCTTTCTGCATCTAGCTATCTGTCTTTCTGTGCATCTATCACTGTCAATCTATCTACCTATCTATCTATCTATGTACCTATCTATCAGTCTGTCTATCTATCTTTCTATCAGTCTGTCTATCTATCTATCTATCAGTCTGTCTATCTATCTATCTATCAGTCTGTCTATCTATCTATCTATCAGTCTATCTATCTATCTATCTATCTATCTATCTATCTATCTATCTGTCTGTCTGTCTGTCTATCTACCTACCTACCTACCTACCTGTCTGTCTGTCTGTCTCCTACATTATTTCACTCTACAGTATTTCTGTCTATCAAACTGTCCCATTCTGCCCCTCTTTCTCTCCCTCTATCTATCTATCTATCTATCTAGTTATCTATCTATCTCTTTATCTCTCTCCCTATCTCTCACCCTCTCTCTCTCTCTCTCTCTCTCTCTCTCTCTTTCATTTTCTCCCTCTCTTCCGTCTTTTCTATCCAAACCATATTGAACAACAATAAACTAGCTTGAAATATAAAGACACTTGGGAATCAAGCTTTCAGAAATGTTTGCCTGAATTTCTATTTTATGGAGATAAACCAATGGAAAATGGGAAGAATGTGAGATAATCAATGGAACCAAGAGATTTATAAAAGAATTCTCTCTGAAACGAAGAAAAGAATCAAGTGAAAGAAAGAGACAAAGAAAGTAAGACATATTAATCCAAGCTGCACAAAGTCCCTAAATTGATAGCATGTCATGATTGACACTTGCTACCTTTGACATCTGAACTTGACAGACTCATTTCAATATTGCTCCTAAACCAGAGAACTGTTAATTCAGATGGCAAGACAAAAGGAAGATTCCGGAACATCTCATCTGCTATAAAACTTTTAGTCATTTAGTCAATGTAATTCCTTAATGAAAGATGTTAAATGATCTGCTGACATTTCTTTATGGACAGACATTCAATCTTCTGAGTCTTTTCAAATAAAGTGCAAGCCATTTATTGTGATCGCTTTGGGACGAAGCCTTTGCAGTGACAATACCTGGCTGATAACAATAACCAGCTGATAAGATCAAGCAAAGAAAGAATTTGGGACTCACTAATTTAAATAACAACAACTGGTTGATAACATTTTCTGTAATCATAATCATTTTCTATAATCATAATTTGGCGTTAGGAAGGGCATCCAGCTGTAGAAACTCTAGCAAATCAAATCAGAGCCTGGTGTCGCCTCCTGGTCCACCAGTCCTCAGTCAAATCATCTAGCCCATGCTAGCATGGAAAGCAGACGTTAAACAACGACGATGATGATGATGATGATGATCCTTTCTCACGTAAGCACAAGATCACAAATTTTGGAGGAAGGGGGTCAGTCGATTAAATCAAACCCAGTACTTCACTGGTACTTTATTTTATCAATCCTGAAAAGATGAATGATAATTTGGCTCAGCAAGGTTTGAACCAGTGGCATATGGTGGTTGTTGTATTGGGTCTCCTGCCACACCCAATGCCGCCAAATTTCAAGCAGGGATATAACAAAAGTTTTCCATTAAGATTTGTGATTAAATTAAGGAGCAGGGCTTATTCTTTTATTCTTTTACTAGTTTCAGTCATTTGACTGCGGCCATGCTGGAGCACCGCCTTTAGTCTAGCAAATCGACCCCAGGACACTTATTCTTTGTAAGCCTAGTACTTATTCTATTGGTCTCTTTTTGCCAAACCGCTAAGTTACAGGGACGTAAACACACCAGCATCGGTTGTCAAGCGATGGTGGGAGGGACAAACACAGACATACATACATACAACATATATATATATATATATATATCTATATATATATATATATATATATATATATATATATATACGATGGGTTCTTTCAGTTTCCGTCTACCAAATCCACTCACAAGGCTTTGGTCGACCCGAGGCTATAGTAGAAGACACTTGCCCAAGGTGCCATGCAGTGGGACTGAACCCAGAACCATGTGGTTGGTAAGCAAACTACTTACCACACAGCCAGCCATTTTCGATGGGCGTGCAGCACACACCTAGCACACCCAGAATATATGGCCCTGGTTTGAATTCATAACATAAAAGATTACAGCTAAATATTTATCTTTCTAATTTTGGCACAAGGCCAGCAAACTTGAGGGGAGAGGGGGCAAGACGATTACATTGACTCCAATACTTGACAGATAATTATTTCTTCGACCCCGCAAAAGGATAAAAGGCAAAGTCAACCTTGGCAGGATACGAACTCAGAATGTACAAAACCAGAAGAAATGCTAACAATTATTTTGTCAGACATGCTAACAATTCTACTAGTTCACCCCCTTAAAGAGCTATCACTAAATACCACAACACATTATGCTCGATGCTCTACTGACTCTGCCAATTTTCAGTCCAATTTGCTGTGATTATAACGAGTTGCTTTTATTGAATTTCTATATTTCCCACTGTAGCATTCTGGGATGGTTAATGCCTAAGCCATACTCAGCATTTGCTACTAATACACTAATGTTCATTAATTCTAATTGTTCCATGCTATTTCTCTTCTGTTTCTCTCTATTTCATGTATTCTGCCCTATTTATTTTCCTATCTAAACATATTACACAGTGTCTCTTATTTTGCTATTTAATCTTGTGATGTTTATTCTAGGAAATGGCATTCATGTTACCTACTTTACCGTTATTGTGATAATTACCATACTCTGTTCTGTGTACTTTTCTCTGCAACTGATATATTATTAGTATTATTAAATCATTATTATTATTATTACAATGATTATAATTAGTATTATTTTTTCTATTGTATATTATGAATACTTCCCTTCTTTGTTTATTGTATATTGTGTATACTTCCTTTCATTTTTTTTTCTATATCTTTGCATTATATATAAACCCCCAAACTTTTACGTCGTCCTTCTAAATCCTTCGCCCTGGTGGAAAATAAAAGAAATTATTATCATCATCATCATTATTATTATTATTATTATTATTATTATTATTATTATTATTATTATTATTATATGTTTGACTTTTGTTTTGCATTTGTACAAGTTGGATCCAAGTCTCACCCAGAGACCTCAAGAGACAACAAGTTAGAAGTTCATGTAGGTGTTATGCCTAGGGTACCATATATTTGGATTTGTACAGTTTTGTTCAAGTGAATGTTTAAGAAGCCATAAGAAAATTATGTTTGCTTTAAAATTTGAGATCACATAGACAGTATTTTACGTAGGATATGGGCAGTTCCCATGAGCACTATCTTTTGGACTTCAGCCATTTTGGGATTTCCTGGTATCTGAGCTAGGTAGTAATCAGCCCGTTTCGTTGTTGTTGTTGTTGTTGTTGTTGTTGTTGTTGTTGTTGTTGTTGTTGTTGTTGTTGTTGTTGTTGTTGTTGTTGTTGTTGTTGTTGTTGTTGTTGTTGTTGTTGTTGTTGTTGTTGTTGTTGTTGTTGTTGTTGTTGTTGTTGTTGTTGTTGTTGTTGTTGTTGTTGTTGTTGTTGTTGTTGTTGTTGTTGTTGTTGTTGTTGTTGTTGTTGTTGTTATTATTATTATTATTATTATTATTATTATTATTATTATTAATAAAGGCAGCAAGCTGGCAGAATTGTTAGCATGCTGGACAAAATGCTTAGCGGTATTTTGCCCGTCACTTCATTCCGAGTTCAAATTCTGCCAAGGCTGACTTTACCTTTCATCCTCTTGGGGTTGATAAAAACAAGTACCAGTTGAACACTGGTGTTGATGTAACTGACTTATCCCCTGCCCAAAAATTGCTGCCCTTGTGGCAAAATATGAAAACATTATTATTATTATTATTATTATTATTATTAAGGCAGCAAGCTGGCAGAATCATTAGCACGCCGGGTAAAATGCTTAGTCTGTCTTCATGTTCTGAGTTCAAATGCCACTGGGATCGACTTTCTCTTTCATCCTTTCAGGGTCAATAAATTAAGTACCAGTTATGCACTGGGATTGATGTAATTGACTGGTTCCCTCTCCCAAAATTTCAGGCCTTGTGCCAATAGTAGAAGGGAATATTATTATTATTATTATTATTATTATATGATAACTGACAGCTCATTTTGCTGGGTAGGATGGAAAGTGTCAGCTGTCCACAGCCAGCAGACTAAGGTGACACTTGTTTACTGGTCATGCTTCAAGAATCCTGTGAAGAATTCTTGTAGTTCCAAGCAATGCTCATTTTTGTAGGTGTTCTACCTTCAGGCTTGCACCAATCTTTTTCAGCCGTGTTGGTAGCTGAGTGGTGATACTTCCATGTGCACCAATTACTATTGGTATCATGCCTACTCTCTTCATTGACCACAGCAACACTTGCCACTTGCCATATTAATGTTGAGCACTTAATACAAGAACAAAACCCAAGACAAAACATTGCAGATACACTAGGCACACAGAGTTGTGCTTGATAGTTCAGGAAAAACACACAACAAAAGACTACTGGATGACAATGATGATGACAATGACAACGGTAGTGGTGGAGGTAGTGGTGGTGAAGATGATGATGATGATAGTAGAGGTGGTGGTGTGATAGTGATGGTGGTTGTGGCAGCAAAGGTGTTAGTGGTGATGATGACCATAATGATGATTAGGAGGAGAAGGAGGAGGAGGACAGGAGACAAGAGGGAGAGGATGGAAGACAGGAGGGGGGAGAATGATGACAGCAGCAACAATGACCACAACAACAACAATAACAACAACAACGATACCTCGTGACCTTGTAATCTAATCCACAATTATTGTCTCAGATTATCTTCCAGTTTAGAATGACCAGAAATTGGTTTAATATTTCGGAACTGACAAACAAAAGCCATCCAATGTTACATCTGCCCTTTTGCTGGGTTGCTAAATAATTCAGTTACTGTAGTTTTTAGAGACAAACTGATTAACAGAGAAATGGTTTGACATTTTGTGTTTCCTCAACAATAACTCAATATTTTTGTTTTGCCTGATAAATTATCATTATAATTTCAGTAATTTAATATTTTTGTTTACGAGAGAGCCAGACAATGGTTTTTACCCCTTAAAATATGGTGCTATTAACACAAGTGACTGCATTATTGTTAGTGTGACAGAACACACAGAGAAAAATGAAATAAAATAAAATTATATAAAATGAAATAAAATAAAATAAAATAAAACAGAAACAATTATTTTTGATGTGTTTCCTTTTGTGTCTGAATTAGTGTGAAGTGAATGGTTTGTTGTTATTGATGCTATTATTGTTGTTGTTCTTGTTGTTGTTTTATTAGAAGACACTCCTAACAAAAGCAGCAATAGAACAGGTCTCAAGCAACCACCTTGCAGGGAGTTAAAAGAGATATTAATAATAATGGCTTCAAATTTTGGCGCATGGCTAGCAGGTTGTAGGCAGGGGGTTAAGCCAATTACATCAACCCTACCCCCGCCAATGTTCAATGGTTACTTATCTTATCAACACCCCTGGAAAGATGAAAGGCAAAATCAACTTCAACAGAGTGGGATTTGGTTGATGGAAACTGAAGGAAACATCATCATCATCATGATTTAATGTCCATTGTCCATGCTGGCATGGGTTGGACGGTGTGACCAGAGCTGGCAAACTGGGGGGGGGCGGGGATTTGCTTCACCAGACTCCAGTCTGATTTGGCATGGCGTCTACAGCTGGATGCCCTTCCTAGTGCTAACCACTTTACAGAGTGTACTGGATGTTTTTACATGGCACTGCACAGGCACTTTTATGTGACACCATACAGGCACTTTTATATGGCACCATCATGGGTGCTTTACACAACCAGAAGGATCAGTCTTAACATTTCTACTGTGGAGTACGAGTTTTCTGCAGTACAGCCAAGAGCCAGGTGTCTTGGCCCTTTGTCATTTTGCCTGAAAGGTTCAGCTTCAAAGGTTCCATATGTGTGTGTGTGCGTGTGTGTGTCTGTGTTAATGTATGTATATATGTATATACATACATGTATGTGCGCGTGTGTGTGTGTATATATATATATATATCCCGGAGTAAGCACATAAATGTGAAACAAGGTGGAAAAAAGAGTACTCAAATACCAGAGGTAGAGTAATATGCTTTATTTAAAAGCAGCAGAAAATATAACAAAAGCTGTTTCACGTTCCCATTCATTGGACAAAACTGTCCAATGAATGGGAACATGAAACTCTGAGTAACAGCTTTTGTTATATTTTGTATATATACTTTTAAATAAAGTATATATATATATATATATATATATATATATATATATATATATATATACAGTTGGCATTAGGAAGGGCATCCAGCTATAGGAACCAAGCCCAAATTGATGAGTGGAGCCAGGTGCAGCTCTCTAGCTTACCAGCTCCAGTCAAACCATCTAACCTATGCCAGTATGGAAAAGAGATGCGAAATGATAATAATGATGATGAGGAGGCTATATATATCTCTCTCTCTCTCTCTCTCTCTCTATATATATATATATATATATATACATACATGTGTGGGTCTATGTTTATGTGTATGTATTACTGTCTCTTTGCTTTGACATCTTGTGAAAGTTGTAAATGAATGTCGCCGTCATGCAAGTCATAGACTTTTATTTCAAATCTTCTGTGAAAACATGCCTGATCATAAAGAAATATTACTTTTTACTTGGAAATAAGCAAGGGTCAGCAACAGGAAGCACATCCAGTCACAGAAATCTATCTTAACAAATTCAGTCCAACACATGCAAGGATGGAAAAGTGGACATTAAATAATGATGAAACCTTGCAGCAAAACAATTTACTGCTACCTAACACTGAAAGCAACTTATTTACCATTGTTTAGATAAAGTCAGTACTATATATTGCATCAATCCATCCCTAACAAGCCATTTCAAGTACTGTTTCACCTCTTCCACCCTATCAATGCATTGCAATTCACACATCTCATGTACCGAATAACATGACCAACCTTATACATTACACATTAGTTAGTTTTCGCGAAGCTGAAGACATGGCATAACGTTTACTTTGATCTGTTTAATTAAAGTTTTCAGCTTCTACACAAGCATATTTTTGCTTTTTCTTTTACAGATTAACAATATTTAATGACTACTTGGGTTTCTATCAAACAAAATCAATGTCAGGATGTACTGAATGGTCTCTCTTTGTAGTAGCAATAATAGTGTAAAAGCTGATGATGATGATGATGACGACGATGACGACGACGATGACGACGACGACGATGATGACGATGACGATGATGATGATTTCTAACATATACACAAAGCCACAAATTTGGTTGGAGTTGTACAGTCTGTTATGTAAATCCTGTACACGAATTGTATTTATTTTATTGATTCTGAAAAGATGAAAGGCAAACTTCGCCCTGGTGGGATTTGAACTCAAAGACATTTCTAAATATCACAGAAAATTTGTTCTACGCTTTACCATTTCCACCATCAACAACTCATTAATAATAAGGGTCGCAAATTTTGGCACAAGGCCAGCAATTTTGGGGAAGTGTGTTAAGTCGATTACATTGATCCCAGGGTTCAAGTGGTACTTATTTTATTGACCCTGTAAAGGTGAAAGGCAAAGCTGCTGACCTCAGCAGAATTTGAACTCAGAAGGTGAAGACAAACGAAATGTTGCTAAGCATTTTGTCCAGTGTGGTAACGATTCCGCCAGCTCACCACCTTCAACCTGTTAATAATGGTTTTGAATTTTGTCACAAGGCCAGCAATTTTGAGGGAGGGTGTAAGTTGCTTACATCAACCCCAGTGTTCAACTGGTACTTATTTCATCAATCCCAAAAAGATGAAAGGCAAAGTTGACCTTGGCAGAATTTGAACATAGAACATAAAGACAGACGAAATGCAGCAAAGCAGTGTGGCCAACACAGTAACTATTCTGCCAGCTCACCACCTTTATAATGGTTTCTATAAAGGTGGTGAGCCCAGTCCTGGAACTGAAACCACAATCTTATGATCATGAGTCCAACGCCCTAACCACTAAGCCACATAAATTCCACCATGTAAGAGTTGTCCCTTTCATTGTTGTTGTTACTACTACCACTGTCTTTAAAACCAGCTGTTGAATATTCGGGATGTTTTTTTTTCTTTTAATTGTTCAGCAAGCTGTTCATTTCTCCTTTTTTGATTCCATGTCCTTTTTATTTTATTTTCTTTATGTTTTGCTGTTACAGTATTCAGTTGTGTAACAGAAGGTTATTTGGTAGCATTTTCAATGTAAAAACATAATGTCATCATCATCATCAACTAACATCCATCTTCCATGCTGGCATGGGTTAGATGGTTTGACTGAAAACCGGTAAGCTGGGGAGCTGCACCAGGTTCTAATCTGATTTGGTTTGGTTTCTATGGCTGGATATCCTTCCTAATGCCAATCATTCCAAGAATGTAGTGGGTGTTTTTTACATGCCACCGGCACGGGTGCCAGTTATGCAACACCAGCATCAGCCACAACTACGATCTCACTTGGCTTGACAGGTCTTCTCAAACATGGTATATTGCCAAAGGTTTCGGTCACTTGTCACTGCCTCTGTGAGGCCCAACATTCAAACAGTGCTTTTTACATGCCACTGGCATGGGTGCCAGTTATGTGACGCTGACATTGTCACATAATTTCAAGACTTTGTAAAACAAACCGTTTTTATGTTATATACAAGTGGTGGTGGTGGTGGTGGTACTTCTGTAGTTGGTTGTGATGATGTTAGTGGTGGTGCTGGCCAGGCTGGAAGCCCAACCTTCAAAGTTTTTTACAGGACTTAGAAAAACTGAAGGACTGCTGCAATAAGTGTGTGAATCTGAGAGAGGAATATGCTGAAAAAAATCATAATTAACTGATGCTCCTGGATTTTTTTTCTTCATCCAAAGTCAGGAACTTTCCAGCACCCCTTCATACATTTGGTATTAAGAACAATCTTTCCTTGGGTAATTACAGTTAATTTTTACAAGTACTTGAAAGAAAATTCCATTTGGCAATGCTTGAATAAATTGCATCTTGAAGAGATAAGGGAAATGTTTTCACACCATGAAAGACAAATATAATGATGATGTTGACAATGATGATATTGACCATGATGATGATGTTGACAACAGCAAAACAATTATAGTCTGGGATATGCCAATACACAAAGATAGGAAGATCAAGGCTAACCAACCAGATACTGTTATCATGGACAATCAAGAAAAAAGTACTTTCTAACTGAAGCGTCAATCCAAACTGTTGATAATGTACCTTTCAAAGAATACAAAACTGGAAATAGATCTAATCTGACTTTGGGGGCTGAAAACAGAATCAATCATTAGAATAATAGGTATTTTGAGAATAATTAAAAAAAACATACAAACATATAACCAAGACCACAGAAATTACAAAACTGAACAACATACAGAAAACAACACTTGCCACTTGCCATTTTAACGTAGAGCACTTTTAATATAAGAACAAAACCCAAGGCAAAACATTGCAGATACACAAGGCACACAGAGTTGTGCTTGATAGATCAGGAAAAACACACAACAAAAGACTACTGGATGACGATGATGGTGGTAGTGGTGATGGTGCTGGTACTTCTGTAGTTGGTTGTTATGATGTCAGTGGTGGTGGTGGTGCTGTGGTTGGTTGCGATGATGATGATGGTGGTGGTGGTGGTTGTGGTGATAGTGGTGGTGGTACTGTTGCTGCTGCTGCTGCTGTGGTAGGTTGTGATAATGACAGTGATGGTAATGGTGGTGGTGGTTGTGGTGATAGTAGTGGTGGTACTGTTGCTGCTGCTGTTGCGGTAGGTTGTGATAACGACAGTGGTGGTAATGGTGGTGGTGGTGGTGGTGGTGGTGGTGGTGGTGTTGGATAAGGATGAAGATGATGATAATGACTTCTTTTATGATCATAATGATTGTTTTATAGTTTCTTTTATAGGAACATCTGCCAGGTATATTATTATATAGATACACAATACATATATATAGAAAGATATATATATATATATATTATATTAGATCCAATACAATAGAAATGAAGACAGATGTGAAAGCTATAAAATGTTACGTATAATAAGTATATTAACCGTAACTTTAACAAGTTTTAATGTCTGTTGTTATAATTGAAATGGTATCAGAGTTAGAAAAACAAGAAAATTGATGGCAGCATTTAGAATCTTCCATCTGACATTGACAGCCTGTTTACCAAGGCAGAAAATGAGTCAATAGAGAGGTTAAATTCAGCAAGAAACAGCAGCCAAATATTTCTCAAAATTACACCTCAGCATCTTAGAAACAGAAGGACAAAGTACATGTTGCAAAATGTTGTCCTAGATATACAAAAATATTGGTTGGGGTTATGTTTATAGTATGCTCTGATAGTCACCATTTATAAAAAGGAAGGGGATCAAATGGAATGTGGGAACCACCTGGGCATTTATCTGTTGGCCATTGTCACAAGGTACCAACAAAAATCATTCTCAACCAGATACATAACTTGCCTCCCAACCACATTGTTCTGGTTTCAGTACCACTGCATTACACCTTGGGAAAGTGTCTTCTACAATAGCCTCAGGTCAATCGAAGCCTTGAATGTGGATTTGGTAGATGGAAACTGAAAGAAGCCCATTGTATATATATTTACATCTATGTCTGTGTGTCTCTGTGCCTGTGTTTATCCCCCACCAGTGCTTGACAACTGGTGTTGGTGTGTTTACATCCCCATAACTTAACAGTTCAGTAAAAGAGACTGATAGAATAAGTGCAAGTCCTGGGATCAATTTGTTTAACCAAAACCCTTCAAGACAGTGCCCCAGCATGGCCGCAGTCAGATGACTGGAACAAGTAAAAGATAAAAGATATATATATAGATGAAGGTGCATAGCTTAGTGGTTAGGGTATTTAGCTCACAATCGTAAAGTCATGAGTTCAATTCCCGGCAACGTGTTGTGTCCTTAAGCAACACGTTGCTCCAGTCCACTGAGCTGGCAAAAATGAGTAGCACCTGTAATTCAAAAGGACAGCCTTGTCACATTCTGTGTCATACTGAATCTCCCTGAGAACTACATTAAGGGTACATGTGTCTGTGGAGTGCTCAGCCACTTGCATGTTAATTTCATGAGCAGGTTGTTCCATTGATCAGATCAACTGGGACCCTCAATGTCGTAACCAATGAAGTGCCATATATGTATATACAGACATACCTCACCATAAGTTATTAATTGGTTCTAGGAGACACGATTTAAGTCGAAAAATTACTTAGGTCAAATTGCTTGTCTATAGGCCTAGCCTAGCCTAAACTGCTAATAGCCATTCCCCAGTGCTGTACTTTATTTATGAATACATTTTCAATAAGACATGGTTAATAAAAACAAATGTATTTATTATTTTGTAACAGAGTAAAAAAAAAACCCCAAAAAACTAAAGTATTTTAAATATTCCAATACGTACAATTTGGTGGTGTTTACATTGCTAATAGCCATTCCCCAGTAGTGCACTTTATTTATGAGTGCATTTTCAATAAGACAGTTAATAAAAACCTATTTTAAGCTTACAAACTAATTATCATTTTGTAATGAAGTAAAAAAAAAAATTAAGTATTTTAAATTTACCAATACGTAAAATTTGGTGTTGTTTACATTGTAGAAGTGGATGGCCAAGGATTGTTGATGTCAACATCATCAGCGTTTAAAAAACTGGTCAAGAGTGCCTTGAACTGTTTACATTTTGTCAAGAATTCCGTTACAAGGAGCAAAAGCTTTGTGACAAGCCGTCATAATATTGGAAAAGCGTTAAGGTGGCGAGCTGGCAGAAATGTTAGCATGCCAGGTGAGATGCTTAGCGGTATTTCATCTGTCTTTACGTTCTTAGTTCAAATTCCACTGAGGTCAACTTTGCCTTTCATCCTTTCGGGGTCAATAAATTAAGTACCAGTTGCATACTGGAGTCGATCTAATCGACTGGCCTCCTCCTCTAAAATTTCGGGCCTTGTGCCTAGAGTAGAAAAGAATATTGGAAAAGCGTTGAGCTTTGGATCCATATCTTTGAACATAGCAAGACCTTTTTCGATGTGTGCAAATGCTTGCTGCATTTTCTCTATGGTGAAGTGGCAGGATTTAGTGTTTCATTCGCAAAATATGCATTTTTTAAAAAGAAGTAAAAAATCTGAAAATCAGCTATAATAATGTAGCCTTCCAGTCTCATTGTTTTGAAGGTATGATGTTGTGGAGAAAAATGTTACTGAGGTTAATCGAACAAACTGGGTATTTTTAGCCAATAGCGAGACAGAAATTAAGGCGGGGCTCATTTTACAAATGAGAAAGACTAGATCCAAGTGGCATGGCTCAGGTTCGACTTGCTCTTCTTTATTTTGTTGCTTTTTTTCTTTGATGATCTTCAATGTCACAGGAAATTCTGCTGCTGACTGTTTGTCAGCAGATGCGCTTCCACCTTGCTTCTTAAAGAAGTGATAACTTCTCCGGTTTTTAAATCTTATAAACCATCCTTAACTTGCCTTGAACACTACATCTTTCTCATCTGGGTATTTTTTCTTCAGGTCTCCAGACAAAGACAATGCTCTCTCCTGAACAATTTCTTGACTAAGAGTAGCATTCTGACACTTCTGCCTATCAATCCAAACAGATAGAAGATTTTCCATTTCTTCAAAGATTTCGCCTCTTTTCTTGTTGATGACAATGTTCTTCATCCCTGGGGCTTCCGATGTGATATGTGTTCAAATCTTGTCCTTATTATGTACAATCATCTATACGGTTGTCCGACCCACCTCAAAAGATCATGCAATTACTACAACTTTTTCACCTTTATCATGACGTTTTATCATCGCCAAGTTATCCTCCAGCATTATAATATGGTGCTTAACACTTTCACCAGGACTTTTCTTAGGAGGCATGGGGACAAAAATTAAAGTTACAAATGAATGTAAATGAGAGAATCTAAACGATAAACAGATGTAAACAAATCTGAATTCAAAACAATCGCAGGAATCACGACGATGCCTAACAGTAGATATTGGAACTACCAGTGCAATATAAGCTCCGAAAGACAGATAAATAAACCAACACAGCTGATTTCATGCTTCAGTGAACTAGACTACATTACTTTATGGTGTGTATTTTAGCATTTACTGTATTTTAATATGATTTTATATGTTTTTATTATTATTTCTTACAACATGATTTTATGTGCTTTTAATGTTTCTTAGTGTTTTTATGATTCCAATATTATTGGTGGACCGACATAAAGTTGAATAAAGCGACTTAACTTTCTATTTTTCCTTATATTATTTTTGAAAACTGACGTATCATTGAGAACAACTTAAGTCAAAACAATCTGAGATATCCCTGTACATATATATGCATGTGTGTGTATAGGCACAGGCATGGCTGTATGCTTAAGAAGCTTGCTTTCGAACCATGTGATCTCAAGTTCAATCTCACTGTGTGGGGCAGCCTTGGATCAACTAAAGCCTTGTGAGTGGACTTCGTTGATAGAAACTGAAAGAAGGCGGCGAGCTGGCAGAAACGTTAGCATGTTGGGCGAAATGCTTAACGGTATTTCGTCTGCCGTTACGTTCTGAGTTCAAATTCCGCCGAGGTCGACTTTGCCTTTCATCCTTTCGGGTCGATAAATTAAGTACCAGTTACGCACTGGGGTCGATGTAATCGACTTAACCCCTTTGTCTGTCCTTGTTTGTCCCCTCTATGTTTAGCCCCTTGTGGGCAATAAAGAAATAAGAAACTGAAAGAAACCCATAGTATGTATATCTGTGCATATGTGCTTGTGTGTGTGTGTGTGTGTGTGTGTGTGTTCATTCATGTGTAACCTTGTTTTGACATCATGTGATGGTTGTAAACAAAGTTCCCCATCATACAAGTGATGGTGTTCATTTCCAGTCTTCTGTGAAAAAACATTGTCTGGCCATGGGGAAATATCACCTTGCTTAGAAACAGGTGACAGGAAAGATTGGAAATAGGTGCATCAGGCAATAGCAAACCTGCCTCAATAAATTCTGTCTGACTCATGCAAGCATGGAAAAGTAGATGTTAAATGATAATGACAAAATGATTATATATACATGTATGTGATTGTGTGTATAAGGTTTCTACATTTTTAGTTTTTCTACAGATGCTTCTCATATGCATATGTATAAATAAATTTATACATGCATATATCTTTTATATGTATGTATGCACACACACACACACACACACATATGAGCAAAACATTTGAATGTTTACATTCGAAGTAAGATGTTATTAATGTTAATATTATCTGTGGTGAATATTGTTAATTGATAATATTAACAGCAGAAACATAGGTGGTTCACAGATTTAATAGCATTATATAGCTATAAAATTTTAAGATTAGCACAGAGCATAAAGATGCAGGAAAAGCATCGACCTGTTTAGAAACAAGAACTAAAGTCCTTAGGGCAGTTGAATTAAGACTTTAGCTCAAATTACTAAAAAGGTTGATGCTTTTCCCACATCCTTATGCTCCGTGCTAATTTTGATATATATATATATATACACATGTATATATCTTATACATATATATATATATATATATATATATATGTATATATCTTATATATATAAAATAAATAATAAATGCACCCTTTTATAGCCTAGCCAGGCTCATGGGCCTGGTTTCCCAGTTTCTATGGCGTATGTATTCCTCAGCTAGACAGGACGCCAGTCCATCACAGCGTTACTCATTTTTGCCAGCTGAGTGGACTGGAGCAACGTGAAATGGAGTGTTTTGCTCAAGAACACAACGCATCGCCCGGTCCAGGAATCGAAACCACAATCTTACAGTCATGATGCTGACACCCTAACCACTAAGCCACGCACACACACATATATATATATATATATATATATATATATATATATATATATATATATATATATATATATATATATATATATATATATATATATTGGCACAAGCATGGCTGTGTGTTAAGAAACTTGATTCCCAACCACATAGTTCCAGATTTAGTCCCACTGCGTGGCACCTTGGGCAAGTGTCTTCTATTATATGAATATGTTTGTGTGTCTGTGTTTGTCCCCACCACCATCGCTTGATATCTGATGCCGGTGTATTTACGTCCCTGTAACTTAGCAGTTTGGCAAAAGAGACTATAGAATAAGTTCTAGGCTTACAAAGAACAAGTCCTGGGGTCGATTTGTTCGACTAGAGGTGGTGCTCTAGCATGGCTGCTGTGAAATGACTGAAACAAGTAAAGGAATAAATATATATATATATATATATATATATATATATACACACACACACACATATAGACTCACATAGAAATCTTACATGTGTGAGAAGCCTGTGTGTACAACAGCTGAAATGTTGTGACTATAGCAACCAAGATGAGGACAACAGTCTGAAAATGTCAGTGTATAATAATGGCAATTACTCATTTCAGAAATTCAGACCAAATTTGAACATGCATTTAGCGTTATTTAGTTCTGCTATAAAATTAATCATTGTGGCTTAATTAAGGAGCTTTCAGCAGCTTGGAATAAGAATCAAAACAACTAGTTTCATCTGTCTTGATGTAGAAGTGAAGTGAAATGGTGAACCAGCTATCATACAGCAAAATCATAGATCATGATTTCAAATCAAATGTGGATATTTTCATGCAGATTTATTCCATAGGATAGTTCATTATATACAACATCAGGTTTACTACTGAGTCTATATATAAAAATTGGATGCAAGAACATCTGGAAATGTTAAATATGTGATACCCTGGTATTTTATTCTGCGATGATTTTAGTTCTCATCCCATAAACACCCCCTTAATAATATCATATTGAATAGCAGTAAGTAATAATAATAATAATAATAATAATAATAATAATAATAATAAATGCCCAGATGCAGTATCAGGCAGTGGCTCTCATGGCTTCTGATTTTAATTGATTGGAAGTGTTATCATGTACATTGTTTCGTCTTGGTATAAAAGTTGGGCTACAGCAAATATTCTGCTTAATACCACAGATTTGCTTGTCAGTTGTTTGACCTTAACCAGTTGAGCATGTCCTTTAGTGGCTGATGATATGTGCATATCTGGTCACGAGCAGAAGTAGTGGTGGAGCATCATAGCCATGTGTTGAAAGGAGTTCTTTGGGGTTTGAATAATTCACCTTTGGAAACATGGGTGTTTTGCTCAGCATCCTTAAACAAACTTTATTCAGGGACCTTTTGAGCTGGATGTGCTACTCGACCTGAAGAAAATTCTAACTGGGCCCCACCTGTGAGGTCATGCGTTGTTTATTTTGATATGAGATCACCATGTCGCACACATATGGTTGTGGTGCATGTGCCTGGTGCATATAGTTGCATGTCTAGACATGCTCATGTATACTTAAATGATAAACTTCTGGAAAGTTTTACAGACTTTTACAGTTCCAGTGATGGATTGGATCTGTAGTCTTCAAATCGGCTTTCTCCTTTCTGGTTTGGAGAAGCCTAATTCTTGAAGATTGGTATTTAGGTAGTGTTACATATCCCAGTGCCACAAGAATTACAGGTGTAAACTTGTATGTATGTATGTATGTATGTATGCATGTATGTATGCATATATGTATGTATCATATCTTTTATATTTCATTTGTTTTACTCATTGGACTGCAGCCATGCTAGAACACTGCTTTGATGGATGCTATATGAGAAATTAACCCCAAGACTTATTTTTAAGTCCAATCCTAATTCTATTGGTCTCTTTTGTCAAACGGGTAAGTTATGGGGACATAAACAAACCAACATTGGTTTTCAAGTGGCGAGACAGACAAACACAAACACACACACACATATATAAAAAGCTTCCACACTGTTTTCATCTCCAAAATTCACTCACAAGGAATCGGTCAGCCTGGAGTTTTAATAGAAGACTCATGCTCAAGATGCCATACAATGGGAGGGAACCACACAGCTAGGCCTACACCTGTATGTATGTATGTATGTATGTATGTGTGTGTGTGTGTGTGTGTGTGTGTGTGTGTGTATACATACACACATACAGATATATGTATATTTAAATATATATATGCATATATATGTGCATGAGCTTATCTATCTATCTATCTATACATGCACACACACACATATATATACATATATATATGATCACCAGTCCTCAGTCAAACCGTCCAACCCATGCCAGCATGGAAAGCAGATGTTAAATGACGATGATGATGATGATCATCATCATCATCATCATGTAACATCCGTTTTCTAAGCTGGCATGAGTTATATGTATGTGCGTGCATGTATATGAATTTATGTACATATGTAAATATATATATATATACATATATATATATATATATATATATATATATATATATATATTTATACACACACACACACACATACACTATATATATGTAAAGGTCTATATATATATGTGTGTGTGTGTGTGTGTGTGTGTGTATGCATTTATGCATGTATGTATGTATGTGTATGTGTGTATGTATATGCATATATATTTATATATATCTGATATTTATGGTAGTGCTTCCAAGAAGACTGCAACGTGTGTGTGTGTGTGTTCATGTGCTTGTTTGTGGGGTGTATGTGTGTGTGTGTGCACGCAGATGTAGACAATAAACAGATGTGCTTGTACACCAACCTCAGCTGTGGCTTGCTTCCACTGATAGAGATCTCACAGATTTGTCTAAATCTTCCTATTGTGGGGAATTAGGGATAATTTGTTGCTATAGTTACAACGTAACATTGACTATGAATGTAATAAAGAACTTTACCTATACAGAGGTGAGATATTGTCTCTTAAACATGGTTAATAAAACTATAATATATATGTCTGGAAACTGGCTTTAACTTCAACACCAGCAACAATTTTACTTCTGCTAGTGATGCTATTTATATGTGTGTGTGTATATGTATATATATATATATATATATATATATATATAGTTTCTGACATAATTTATAGGCATGGTTATAGTCGCAAGCATGGTTATGTGGTAATAGTAAGAGGTTCACATCTCACCCACAGGGTTGCAGATTCAGCACCATTGCAGGGATCCTTTGGCAGGTTTCCTCAATTATAGTCCTGAGCCAACAAATGTTTTTGTAAGTGAACTTGGTAAATAAAAACTAAAAAACACCAATATGTGTGTGTGTGTGTGTCTATATATATATATATAAATATATATGTATATGTGTGTGTGTGTATTATGTATGTATGTATGTATGTATGTATGTATGTATTCTTTTCTACTCTCGGCACAAGGTCTGAAATTTTTGGAGAGGGTGCCAGATAATTAGATAGACCCAATCCCCAGTATGCAACTGGTACTTAATTTATTGATCCCAAAAGGATGAAAGGCAAAGTTGGCCTTGGTGGAATTTGAACTTGGAACGTATACATACATACATACATACATATATATATATATATATATATATATTATATAGTGTTTATTCTTTTGTCATCTCTTCTTGTTACCGCTCAATACTCAACTAATACTTCATTCAAAAGCATACATATATATTGAGTTCTACACTAGGTTAGTAGTACCATAAAGCCTAAGTGAAATATATATATATATATATATATATATATATGTCTTCTACTATAGCCTTGGACCAACCAAAGCCTTTTAGATAGATTTGGTAGACGGAAACTGAAAGAAGCCCATCATTATATATATATATATATATATATATATAAAATCATCTTTATGGTCTTTTAATTATATATATATATATATATATATATATATATATATATACATACACATATACAATTATACGTGCACATATATATATATATATTCCTTTCCCGAGCATCCAGTAACACAATATCTGTATCACGTCCTCGCGTTGTTGTTTTTTGTTGTTTTTATTGTCGTTTTTCTTTTTTGAACTCACTATATATATATATATATATTGTTATATATTGCTATATTTTGGAATAGTCATTTATTTTTCTTGCAAAGCAAATTCATAAACACACACACACACACACACACACATATATATAAATTTCATTCACAATATATGGATTCAGGTAATCCAGTAGTGCTCATAAAATTCTGCATTATTTTGAAGGACTTTTTGCATTTTGCATTAATGCAAACATGTAAGTAATTTATTTATATAATATAAATTATTCACATGCTTTTAAGTTATAAAATATTTTCATGATATTAGAATTTTTTTATAGTTAAAGGAGATTTCATCAAACTATTTTTCTGCCATTTATGTCTTTATATATGTATGTATATATATATATATATATATATATATATATATATATATATATATATACAAGGGATGCCGAATAGTTCCTGACTTTAAGGGTATCATGAAAGGCCTTGTTGGAGGCCTAACCTTCTGAGTTCTTTTACAAGGGGGCTTAGAAAAGCTGAAGGACTGCTGCAATAAGTGTGTGAATCCGAGAGGGGAATGTCTTGAATAAAATTATAATTAACTGATCCACTCACAATACCTCACTGGACAAAATGCTTAGCAGCATTTCATCCCGAGTTTAAATTCAGACAAGGTCCACTTTGCCTTTCATCCTTTGTGAGTCAATAAAATAAGTACCAACTGGACACTAGGATTGATGTAATAAACTTACCCCTCCCCCAACATTGCTGGTCTTGTGCCAAAATCTGAAACCAATGTGTGCGTGTTTGTGTGTGTGTGTGTGATTCCTTGTCTTGTACATGAAAGTCACTTATTTACATTATCTACATTTGACGGTTATTTGTACTCATATTGTGAGCACATTTCAGCTGATATACCCTCCAGCCTTCATCAAGTGTCTTGGGAAAATTTCGAACCTGGGTTCTCATTCCTAAGGTATTTTTTGATGTTGCCGTCGTTATTATTATTATTATTATTATTATTATTATTATTATTCAGGTCACTGCTTGGAATTGAACTCGGAATCTTGGGGTTAGTAGCCCACGCTCTTGACCACTATGTCATATGCCCATGACAAATATCCGTCAAATGTAAATAATGTAAATAATTGAAATAATGTGCATAATTCCTCATCTCTTAAATATAGAACTGTATGAAAGTCACTGTCATCCAATCTTCCTGGATTAAAACTTAATCAGTCATTAAAACTTGATCAGTCATGGGGAAATATTACCTAGTTTTTCAGAAGGATGTTTGAGGCATTTTCATTGCCCCACCAAAATTTTAAGGGCCGCAATTTGCACCACCTATTTCCAAGACTATGCAAACAAATTACATTAAGGATGAGTGTGTGTCTGGGGAATATTCATGCATTTTACATGCTAATTTAACAAGTAGGTTGTCCAGATGTTTGATTTCTTTATTGCCAAAGATTATAAAATAACTAATGAGGTTTTCACTTCTTCGAAAGTGCTTCATGTGGCTTCAAGTGTACAAAGTTTTCTTTATGTTTAAAATCAATGTTTCAACCGAGTACTGATTCAACTGAGTTGAGTCAAGTTAAGGCCACCAGACAACGTTTTGGCTTGTTTGTTCTGGGATAATTTCTGTCTCGATTTGAACTCACTGAATGAATGTTCAGCTGGGGCTGCCATACCAAGCATTGAGAGAAAAATCCAAAGTGATGCACGAAGATTTGGAACATACAAGTACAAGTTGGATGTTTTCCAACTTGTAATTGTATATTATGTTGAGTAAATTGATGGGTTTAATTTGAATTTAGCCAAAGTTGTCACAGCATTAGAATTTTTCATGTCAATTAATTCATTTGAGAGTCCTTTAGTTTTTACATCAGAATTATAATTTCTACAGTGACACAGACTCTGTGGTCAAAAGATTTTTCAGTATTGACAGCTATTGCCAGAGGAATGCAAAAGTATCAGAGATTTCCTTTGCAGTTCAAATATTCTTGCTAACCACTAATAATAGAATCAACAAGGATATAAAAAAAAGTTGTTTGAAATAATGATTCTGCAGATGTTTCAAAACTCTTTGTCTGGCTTTTATCACTTGATTGGTTATCATAAAAGTTCTTTTGCTTCCCATCATTTGCTTGTATTTTAATTTCAATTTCCAGACAGTTAGCAACATGTTTTGACTGCCAGAGGAATGTCCAATTGATCTTGCATTCCCAGTAGATTTTCCATAAGTATTTCAATGTCGCCCACTTCAAAATCAACAGTGGCATCTCTTTCCTGTAATACTATTTTGTGGATGTTAATGGGAACAAAAATGTCGAACCAGATGGATGATATGAAGATGCATATGAAAGAGAATATGTATTTAATAGTTCCTTTTATTTCATTTCTGGTCTTTGGCATCAGATTACATTTCAGAATGTCCTACGGGGCCAATTTGATACATTTGGGATTTCATACAAATGACTACACACGTATGATTCTGGCTAATATGAAGAGAGTTTATACATAAAGCAATGATTGTATGTGTGAGAAGAATCTACCATCTTTTCGGATTATAGAAATATATATAGATACTCATAACAGATCCAGAAAAGATAACTGTTTTGTTACAGCACTGCTGAATCTATATCACACAAATTCAATATAAGATATTCACACAGTGAGAAAAGAACAAGAGGATTTTCATTAACTAATATCCATTGTACTCCTGGGTACTTGACAGTCATATTGTCACCACTGACATATTCTTTAAGTCTGCAATTTTTACAAAGCGAACAATGATTTTTACTTAATGTTTCCTTTATCAGGTGTGTGATGCCAAAACCTGCTTTCTTACAATAATCTTCAAAACAATGAAATTTCTCTGCAACTTTAAATTCACAATTTAGACTTTAAAAGGTAGTATATGATACACATTGGTGTGATGAAGGGTATCAAACTGTAGAAACTATGCTTGGCTCAGTCTTCCGACTTGCCAGCTCCTTTCCTACTGTCTAACCCATGCCAGCACGGAAAATGGCTGTTAAATGATGATGATGATGATGATGATGTAGATGATGGTGGTGGTGGTGGTGGTGGTGGTGGTGGTGATGATGATGATGATGATGATGATGATGATGAATGATGATGGTGGTGGTGGTGGTGGTGGTGGTGATGATGATGACAATGGCAACAACAGTGGTGGTGGTGGCAATAACGCTGATGCTGATGATGATGATGACGGTTATCTGTGTGACATTTGCAGAATCAGGTTTTGCATCAACCAATATTGACTGATATTTTGATTTTGATCATTTAGAGAATATTGTACGTCAAAACAACGTCACTGCATAGAAAAATACATTTGTTTTGTGACTCAACTGACAAATAACGTACTTGTAGCCTTTTACCTAGCTTTCATTGACCTTTGCAGCATGGGTTTGCAGCACAGGAACCCAATGAGACTAATGTCTGACTGGTCCAAGGAAGTTACCATTATGAACATTGCCAATCAGATGAGAGATAACCATAGAATACTAATAAATACCTACAAACTAAAAGGAAATAATCTGAATTATGCAGAGTAGTGTAAAATACTGGTCTAGTCAGCTTCTTTTGCTGCAGTTTGTTTAAGTAAAAAAATAGTCCATGCATCTGTTTGAATGAGTTCTTTGTTTGGGATCTCTCTCCATGATACTACATAATATATATATATATATATATACTCTTTTACTCGTTTCAGCCATTTGACTGTGGCCATGCTGGAGCACCGCCTTTAGTCGAGCAAATCGACCCCAGGACTTATTCTTTGTAAGCCTGGTACTTGTTCTATCGGTCTCTTTTGCCGAAACGCTAAGTTACGGAGACGTAAACACACCAGCATCGGTTGTCAAGCGATGTTGGGGGGACAAACACAGACACACAAACACACACACACGCACATATATATATACATATATACGATGGGCTTTTTTCAGTTTCCATCTACCAAATCCACTCACAAGACTTTGGTCGGCCCAAGGCTATAGTAGAAGACACTTGCCCATGCCAGCATGGAAAATAGATGCTAAATGATGATGATGACGATGATGATAATGATGACAGTACAATGTTTATTATTTACATTTGACAGATATTTGTCCTCATCTTGTTTGTTGTTAACACAATGTTTCGGCTGATATACCCTCCATCCTGATTAAGGCTGGAGGATATATCAGAACAGTACAATATTTATTATACAATGCATATCAGAACAGTATATAGAACAGTACAGTGTTTATTATACACACCGATTGGATATGGTGGTCCAGTAGAGTAAAATAAGTATCAAAAGGACTTATAGGCTAAAAATGGTTGAGAACCACTGATCTATAGGAACAGAATCACAAATTCTGAAGTCCTGACAAGAGCCAATAAGTGTAGCCTGCAAGAAAATGTAGAGGAAAGAAGAGTAAGATCTTGTTTTCCCCCGACTGCCAAGAAGACAAATACCTAAGACAACTATACAGTGGGTAGCACCAGAAGGATGGAGAAAGAGATGGTGACTCAAGAAGGCATGGTGCATCACTTTCAAAACAGAAAGAACTGCTGCAACTTAACATCAATTGGAGAGATGTAGGTGACTTTGCTCAAAAGCAAAATTATTAGAAGGGTCATGTTGTGCAATATACAGGCCAACTGTATGAGCAGAACTAAGACATATATATATATATATATATATATATATATATATATATATATATATATATATATATATATATATAAATATATATATATATAAATATATAAAAGGATAAAGAGAACAATGGTAAAGTTAGAAATATATTTTATGGATAGAGTCTTACAGCTGTTTCAGGGAAGATCCAATGCATCCCTTCATCGGAGACAGAGATAGTAAAGGAATCGATTATTATATCTATAAGCGGAAAGTTATTGTAGGAAGTGAGAGTGAGTGTGATGCGCTGAAAAAAGAGAGAAAGAACAGTACTTGGAGTGTAGCTTCATTCCAGTAGTAAGTATCCGTGTAACTAGCCGGTATACAGCACTTACTCGGTATTACCTGTATCTTTGGGTTTGGTTAAATCCAATACCCTCCTTAACCTTATATATATATATATATATATATATATACACACACACATACATACATGTATGTAAATCTATCTGTCTGTGTCTATCTATCTATTTATCTATCTGTCTATATATATATATATATATATATATATATATATATATATATATATAAAATACATTTACATACATATCTATCTATCTATTATTTATATATATAAATATCATAAATAACAATTATAAATATCTCACAAATATAATGAAAATAATTCTTTGTGTAAAGTTTTGGCACAATGCTCAATAAAGATGAATATAATCATGTCCAAAACGATAATATGATAATATATAATGACGTCCGAAGCAATAAAACAATAGAAAATAAAGACAGGCCATTCAAAAATAAATAATAAATATAGACTACATTCTAAAATCTGGCCCAAGTAAAATCATTTAGTAAAAGCAAAATACATCAAGTGTGGGGAAAATATTGGTAAGAATCAATAGATAAACTATCAAACTTTAATCTTCCATTATCTTAACCAGATTTATTATCTTATAAAACCTATCAGTTACTGAACAATACAAATAAACAAAGATTTTGTTGGCTACATACGGGTTATATTCCTCTAAATTATATACTATCATGAACAGGTCTTATGGAATCGCCGTTATGTTGTTGTAGAGTCTATTCAGTAAAGTTTATGGCATTATGCATAATTCAATATAAAAATTACCAGATTGAGAGAGATAAAATATTAAAGTCAATTTTCAGAACGTTACCAATGTTAAAGATGCAGCCATGAATACAATTTTCCAACTCATAGAAGCAACCAAATGATTTAACAGCAAAAACATTTAAACGTTCCTTTTTTCTTTTTTATTTCATTAAACATATAAAGTTTGTTAGTCTGTAATGAAGTTCTTGCCTTAAACGCTTGACGTTTGAATTTTAAGAAAAATAAAATGAATTAGAAGCAGACACATACACACACATTTCTGAGCATGATATCGTGATTCTAGATGCTAAATACGAAAATATAAACATGTATGTCCACATGTCTGTCATCAGAAGATGGCAAAGACACTAGTATGAGAAAGAAAACTGGCATACTGACTATAAAGAAAAAAAGATATATATAGATACATACATATATATATATATATATATGTATATACACATACATATATATAACGTGTGTGTTTGTATATATATATTTAATATATATTTATATATATATATATATATATATATATATATATATATATATATAAATATCTATCTATCTATCTATCTATGTATATATATATATATATATATATATATAAATTTAAAGAATGGAGTAAACGCATATTATAACTGCATACTTTTATTCCGACATATGTTTCGAAGAATTACAATTTATGCGATCCATAGGAATCGGCGATGTTAAAAATGTAAACTTCTCCTCAGGGAAAAGTATGGGAACCAGCTTAAACATAAGACATTATAATCGAATATGAGAACTATAGTTAGAGAAGGTTATAACGTAATTCATTTGAAAAAACCGTTAGAGATTAGGACGCTACCAGATAGTCCGTTGGACAAGAAGGGAAGAAGAGAAAAGAAAAAAGAAGAAAAAAAAAGAAAAAAAGGGAAAGAAAATTCAGAGTGTAGAATTAGGAGACGATAGGATGATATAAATTCGATAAAAATTGGAGAGGAATGTTATGTAATAAAAAGGCATTATAAATGGGGTTAATCTTGTGTATACCCACATAAGCACATACATAAACACACATGTATACATAAACGTGCAAACACACACACAGACATATATATATATATATATATATATATATGGAGTGACTGGCATTAGGAAGGGCATCCAGCTGTAGAAGCCATGCCAAATCAGACTGAAACCTGGTGCAGCTCCCCAGCTTACCAGTTTTCAGTCAAAATGTCCAACCTATGCTAGCATGGAAAACAGATGATGATGATGATGATATATTGTCTCCGTAAGTTCAAATTCTCGGCTTCGAGAGCATCCTGTCTGTCTGTTGTGGCCTTGAGTTAGTAGTAGCCACTGGGTTTATCAAGGGTATGCTGTTGCTAAAGGACCGTTGTTGACTCCAAATTTTTTCAATTATAGCATATATATACATGTATGTATGTATGTATGTGTGTGTGTGTGTGTGTGTGTGTGTGTGTGTGTGTGTGTGTGTGTGTGTGTGTGTGTGTGTGTAATAGAAGACAGTCACCCAAGGTGCCACACAGTAGGATTAAACCCAAAACCATGTGTTGGAAAGCAAGCTTCTTACAATACAGCTATGCATGTGCACGAGTGTATGTGTGGGCGAGAGAAATGCTGTGGAATAAAAGCAATCTTTGATATGTGCATGTGTGTGCATATGAAATAGAATTGAGGTTCAGCTCCACTATTTATAATAACCAGTTTCTTTCACTGGATGATTAGTGCTGATAACTTCAAATGTTTTCTCAATGCACATCAACATACTCCCCTCTGAATTGGGGAGCAGGGGCAGAATTAGTAACCGGGGTAAAATGAGTAATTTCTGATTTCTCATTATTTTCTCCCTACCATGTTTGAAATCATTACATTGCAAGTCCTGCATCATAACTTTGTACTGCTGCCTCATCTTTACGAGTAAAAATTAGTCAGCATAGTTGTTATTATTGTTAAAGCTGAGAGAGTTTGGAACATAGTCAGGTGACAGGTACTTTTTTTTTTCAAGAAATTCTTCCTCATCTTTGATCCAATCGTAATTGAGGTTACTAATAAAATATCTGAATATAATTTTTTGTGTTTAACAATCAACATTCTTTTCTCGGTTGGATTCCTAGTCATTCTTTTTTTTTTCCACACTAATGTCTAATTTGATAATTTTCAATTTTCAAAAGATGAGGTCTAAAATGGAGTAAAATAAGTAATGACTAATTGCAATAATTTATTCTTTTTAACTTCATGGTGCATAAATATATCAGAAAGGGAGCCATTCCAGCAGATAGTGAAGAAACTACAGAGAATATTTTATGCTAAGTTTTTTATTTAGTCAAGCTTTGTTAATTTCATGTCATGTGCCATTTTTCCATGACTCTCTGTCATTTGACCTGGATATTCTAAATCTTTCTAATGTCTAAGGATGGATACTGAAGAGTATGAATCTGTTTCCAAGTGTAATTCTGGAGAATTGCAGAGGCAAATTTACCTTATCTTAGCTTACTCATTTTGCCCCAGCTAAATTTGTCTTTAAAATGCTCAAAGAGAATGGTGATAATTTTTTGAAATAGTGTTCTGAATATGTTATAGTGATTTTAATGCATTCAAGGAAGGCCATTTGCTTAGGTGAATGTAGTTTCTGTAAGGTAGTGAACATTTGTAAAAAAAAAAAATTTTTCTCGGTCAAAAATGCAGTAAAAGAAAAATATTATTTCTTCCCTATGACGATATACATCCTGTTGGAAATTCTGATAAATGAAGAATTTATTTCCAAGTCCCTCTATAATACATGTGTATTACAAACCATCATCTGCATGAAGTCTTACTATATATATATATATATATATATATATATATATATATATATATATATATATATATATATATATATATATATCATCATCATCGTTTAACGTCCGCTTTCCATGCTAGCATGGGTTGGACGATTTGACTGAGGACTGGTGAAACTGGATGGCAACACCAGGCTCCAATCTGATTTGGCAGAGTTTCTACAGCTGGATGCCCTTCCTAACTTAACCACTCAGAGAGTGGAAGGGCATCCAGCTGTATATATATATTATCTTATATATATATTATCTTATATATATATTATCTTATATATATATTATCTTATTTGTTTACAATTATATTTTATATCTTCCAAGGCACTAATTGAAACAGATAGCTTAAAAGGACTGAGGAGAATTATAACAAGACCAACATAACAAAAATTTGGTATTTATCTGCAAGGATGACGAGTCAAGGTTGAGAAGCATGTAGCTGAGATTGAGAATTTGGCAAGCATGAATTTGCCTTAGAAGAATAACTCGATAAAGGCTCAGTCGGATGTCACTTGGTCATAATGGTTTTATTGAATTCCATCATGACAATTTAATTTGTGGCTACAGCTTTAAAAGTTCTATTGGTTCGCGATTTTGACATAATAAAAGACACTTGACTAGATCGCAAGGTTTAAAGCTGAAATTAAGGCTTTGTACAGAAATTTAAGAAAAGATCAGCTGAAATAAGGTGGCTGAAATGAAAGCAAGTTGACAAGCCATTGTTGTAGTCAATGAGTTTTGGGAATATGTGTAGAATTAAAATATATATATATATACATATATATATATATATATAAAAGCAAATAAAGAACTAAAGATAAAAATGTTTATTTAAAAGTGAGAAAATTTCCAGAGAAAGAAGAAAGAGAGAATAAAGGGAAAAATTGGCAAATGATAATGCAGAGGAAAGAACCCTTAATAATGGTAAGGAGATAGAATGCTGTGAAATACCTGAAAATGAGGAAGTTGGCTGAATTAAACATCTGATGGGAATCAGCAATTTACTCCAATAAAAGAAAATAGCAAAAAATCAGAGAAACATCATTGAAAAGACCAATTATAATGTTATAATAGTGTGAAGAATCATCGGTGAAGATTTTTAAATCAGTTCCAAGATAGAACCACTTATAGGAAGTTAATGGAAATTGTATCATTCGTTGCATAACTCATGCTACTGACGGAAATGAGAAATGTCACACAATGCTGTAAATTTATGAAGTAAGTTGACACAAAGAAGAATGTGAAAAGGATTTTGTACACAACTGTCACAGAATTTTGTTAGAAGTTGTGTCACTTTCGTGGAATGCTTTGAAAAAACAAAATCTTTGAGTTCGATAAATCTACATGTCATACAAACAGATGCTAAGAATATAAACAGAATATTATATACTGACACTCAATAAATATGATAAACACAGAGAAAATTATATATTCTATAATAAACTTTATTGTATGTGTGCATGTGGCATATGTGAGTGTGTGTGTGTGTGTGTATATATGTATGCATGTGTATACATTAACGCGCATAATTTTTTATTTGTCGCAGTTGACTTTCAATCCTAGTTTGGCAGCTATTGCTTCTAATTTTGATGTTTTATTTTGCATTTGGCTATATGTTTGTGAAAGTAGCGCTATATCATCTGCAAAGTTGAGATCTTCTAGAGCTTCGGCATCCGTCCGTTCAATGCCTGTTTGGCTTTCAATCGTAGTTTCCTTCATAATCTATCTATATAAATTATGTGCGTTAATGAAGAAAACAGTGAATGTATTAAACTAGAAACCAGAGAACTAGACGATGTAGCTGAGTTTACGTATTTAGGTAGTAAGATAACGTTTTCAGGCGGCACCGATGAAGATATTAAGACGAGAATAAGTAAGGCAAGGACCGTTTTCCACCTGTTAAAAAAAGTATGGAGCGCAAGTGTAATTTCAATAAAAAACAAAATAAGAATTTTTAACACTAACGTAAAAGCGGTGTTATTGTATGGGGCTGAGACATGGCGAACAACAGTTAAGTCAAATAAGCAAATACAATCATTCATCAACAGATGCTTGCATAGTATACTTAAAATTAGATGGCCCGAGCACATAAGCAATATGGAGCTATGGCAAAGAATGAATCAAGTTTCGATTAGAGAGTAAATATTTAAGAAAAAGTGGAAGTGGATTGTTAGCACAATTAGAAAAGACACACCAAATGTAGCAAAAAGTGCTTTACAGTGGAATCCGGATGGATATAGAAAGAGGGGTAGGCCTAAGAACTCGTGGCGTAGATCAACACAAAAGGAACTAGAGAAAGGGGGACATTCATGGTAGAGTATAAGTACAGAAGCAAAAAATTATGCAACATGGAATTCAATTATAAGTGGCCTATACTCCGCGTTGGAGGGTTAAAGGCAAGAAAGAAAGAATGTGTATACATATATATATATATAAATCTGACACTCTATTGGTTACAACGAGGTTTCCAGTTGATCCAACCAACAGAACAGCCTGCTTGTGAAATTAATGTGCGAGTGGCTGAGTACTCCACAGATGCATGTACCTTTAACGTAGTTCTCAGGAAGATTCAGCATGACACATGTGACAAGGCTGGCCCCTTTGAATTACAGGTATTTCTCAGTTTTACCAGCTGCGTGGACTGGAGCAATACGAAATAAAGTGTCTTGCTGAAGGACATTGGGAACTGAACTCACACCCTTATGGTCATGAGCCAAATATACAAACCGCTAAGCCACACACACACACACACACACACACACACACACACACACACATATATATATTATCAACCACATATACTTAATGTATATGTTTTGGTTGTTCACTGATTCGCAAAATATCAATATCCATCACTCTTGAATGGGAGTTGCCTTGCCTGTCAATGACTCTCAGTGCAACGAGGGAGTTGTCCCCAGAATACCATTTGGCAGTGAACTGGTGAACAAGTAAAACACATACACTAAATATGTGCAATCAATAATGTCTACAACACTAGCATGGCTTTTAATTCATGATTGAATATACATATACATACATTTATATATGTGTGTGTATATGTGTGTGTGTGTGTGTGTATATTTATATATATAAATATATATAAATTCTTAAATATACTCAAATACCCAAAATTTCAAGGAGTTCCTGCCTTAAAAACAGGAGCTAACCACAGTTATTTTGTGTTCTTTGCTACATTGGTTTCTATTAACCCATTTATTCTATCAGAAGAATTTTTATTCATTAAGATAGAAGAAATACACATAATTATATATATATATATATATATATATATATATATAGCAATAAGAAAATGGAGGGGAATATGAGGTACTCATCAACTTGCAGACACTGTACTCTGTTGATTAATCCGTTTATTTTACAACCAAAAGGACAATAAAGACAATATACAGACACTTATGACATACTATGTCATATCAACAATTAAAATTTCAAATTTAAAAGGACATCTAGCAACCGAAGAAGGCACAAAATCTTACAGCTGTTTCGGCCTAGTGTTGGCATGCCCCATTCTATCTATATAGCTCCAGTACGCTGGAGTGATCGGTAGATGAAAAGGATGCAATGGGGGTACATGCATGATTCACTAGGCTTCTTCAGAGATTTACAAAATTCAGTTCATGAATTTTGCAAAATACAAATACTAATATAAAAATAAAAATATAAAAGCATATTAGAAAAACCATATAAAGAGTCATAAAAACTCATATATACATGCATATGCATGTATACATTACCATATACAGATATACATGAATACAAAAACACAAACACGTGCAGATGTACATACATAGATGGCTGTACATGCATACCAAAAGAGTCAAAAGTCACTGTAACTATATATGAGGAGGACAGACACATATATATACCCACCCACCCACATACATACATACATACATACATACATACGTATAGGTATATATGTATATATATATGAATTTGTGGCTCTCTTCATTATTTCTACCATTGAACTACGAGATAAAATACTTATGCATGGCTGTGTGGTAAGAAGCTTGCTTTCCAGCCAAATAGTTTCAAGTTCAGTCCCACTGCTTGGTACTTTGGGCAAGTGTCTTTGGTCAACCAAAGCCTTGTGAGTGGATTTGGTAGGCAGAAACTGAAAGAAGCCCATCATATATACATATGTGTGTGTGTGTGTGTGTGTGTGTGTGTGTGCGTTTGTCACCCATCACCACTTGACAACTGGTGCTGGTTTGTTAATGCCTCCATAACTTAGCGTTTTGGCAAAAGAGATTGATAAAATAAGTACCAGTCTTTAAAAAAATGTACTTGGGGGGGGGGGGATTAAAAATTCTTCATGGTGGTGAAACAAGTAAAAGATAAAAGATAAGATTAATGCTGACGTTATTACCCAGAAACGAAATCAAAAAACAAAATAGTGCAACGGGTGTAAAAAAAATTTTAAAAAAAGGTGTAGAAAACGAATATGGAAACAAAAAAAGTGTTGAGAGGAAGGGGTGGGGAGAGGCCTTCAGAAAATTCATAAGATCCAATGTTTTTTTCCTTCATAACGTTTAGGAAAATGGGTTTCTTTTAATGAAATTTTATATAAATACCTTTCGAACAGTATAGATTATGATTATAAAGAAATTTGTGGGGAAAATCTTTTCCGAAGGGGTGGGGAGAAGACTTCGGAAAATTCACAAGATCCGATGTTTTTCCCTTGTAACTTTGAGGAAAATGGATATCTTTCTACTTCATACCCACGTAGGAAATGAATCTGAAAACAAAAATGTGCAGAAAGCAATGAGGTGGGGGGGAGAGGACTTCGGAAAATTCACAAGATTAAAAAGATCTGAGTTTTTCCTTCGTAACTTTGAGGAAAATCTTTTTGAAATCACAAATTAGGCTTTTCCTCAGGAACTTGGATGCTAAACATCCCTTTGACGGGTTCCGGTCCTTACTTCTACTATACACCCCGCTACCCCACATATATATGAAATCACTCACCCACTCCATTTGACCCATGAAATTGTTATGCCACTGGAAGTTTAGTTACACAAAGTATATTACATGAAAGATGTGTGTGTCTATCTCTCTCCCTCTCTCCACACAAAATTGAAACATATTAGTTTACCCGATTAAAATTCCGGCACGAAAAATTACCAAAGGAAAGCGAAAACATTGGATACCATTTGAAAACTAGTGATTTTTAAGAGGTATGTAAAAGATATTTTGTCTTAATATTATTCTTTTTTTACACACACACAAACACTAACATGGTTTTTATAAGGATGTTGTATCATTCTTTCTCTCTCCTGTCCAGACTTTGTTACCACTAATTTTTATAAAGGTGCACTTGTAAAAATTTAACGAAATTTTAAAGAAAGAAACAGCCCCCGTTTTCCGGACAAAAAAGTATTTTGTGGCATATTAGATCACTGTAATTCATTCATCAAAAAAAAAAAAAGAAAAACATTTTCCAATAATTCCAGTTCCACCCCATCCTTTTTCTGAAGAAAAATAAGGGGTTTGTGGCACATTAGGCATCCATAATGCATGCTGTTTAAAAAGTAATCATTATCTGCAAACAAGTTGATCTCTTCAGTATTTCTACCACTGAACCATGTGATAAAAAAAAGAATTATGTAAACATGCAGTGAGATCAAACCTGAAACCACGTGGTTTGTGGTATAGGTACAGCTGAGTTACCTGCAGCTAGAAGTTTTAGAAATATCTTTCCAGTTGGGGTACTAACACTCATTAAATATGGTGGATTAAACCAAGCTATTTTCCTTTTGCGTGTCCCCTTCATACCATGGGTGCGTTTTTTAAAAATATTTTAAAACTCTAAATTCTAGTGTCTTACTATATTTGTTCTCTACCAATATAAGATTGCCCTTATCTATTTAACTAAGTGGTAATTTTTTTAGGCAAGAGCAAGACCAGTCATTTCTGGCTTTTGCCTTGTGCAAACTCACAAGTTAATGCTAAAAGTATTGTAGTGGTGATTCAAAACTGAACCTTTAGGCAACCAATCAGACATCACAACCAAACCACAATAGTTTCACATGATCGGTCTATTAAGCAACCAACCAGTGTCAAGCCATCACACGATTCCACTTCTAAAATTTCTTGAGCCCTCTAAAAGGTCGCTTCTAACAGTAATTTACTTGCAGAATGTTGAGGCAACTGAGCAACATGTGTCTCCATTCTTGCCACACCATATGGCATGCATTTTTACCAAACAAAAGACCCAGGAAGGCAGCTAAGAATAGAGAAGAGGACAACACACATGGGAACACAATGCTTTATCGTTTGTCACATTCCTTGTCAGTCATGATTGAACAGAACTATCACCAAAAGCAGTCTAGCCAGGACCATCACCAAAGGTGTCCTAACCAGGACACATTAAATAATGTTGTCCTACATCTTCAATAAAAATACAGAATGACTCATTCTGGCCTGACCTGGGTTTAAACTGATAGGCATTCATTGCAAGTGCACTGCCAGTACAAATTCCCATGAACCACTTTCTTACTCATGTTGTGCCTAGATTTACGGCACCTCTTTTTGTTGGGGATAACACCCTTTTCTTGCAAATAATTTACTGCATCCACCTTTGTTTTTGAAAATCTCCTTCAGAGTGATACAATTAAATGGCTTGAATGTGAATAAAAACAGAAAAACACAGAAAAACTTCACGAAATATATATAAAATATATATGAAAAATATGTAAAATATTAAGACAATTAATGAAAAATATCTACAATAAAATTTTAATTGATAAATATAAATTTTTTATCTCGTGGTGTGAAGAATCAACACAACACAACATGTGGGTGAACTGAAACACAACACAATGTGCAGTTGTCATGGTAACAAGCTGTTAATGCCTTGCTGTCTGTTGATTGGCGAAAATTACCCAAATTTTCCAATTCTAATTCCAAATAACATCAGATTCTTTAATTTACGAGATAAAGTAATTAGCTGAGCGAAATCAAAATTCAGAACTGCATCGATACACCAAAATTGAAAACAATCTGAGCAAAATTAAAGGGGGCTGATTTTGTGAATCATTTTCACTAGATCCCTAAATTTTAAACTTAAAATCTGTTTTTAACCATTCCACGTGAAGTATGGCAATTATCTCACTTGTACCACGAAGCTGAAAAGACTGAGAATCCCACAGTTCTAGAGTGTTGTTTCAAGAAGATTTTAGCTATTATTTTCAAACAGATCAAGCAACTGAATAAAGGTTCTCTCGTTGGTTTCGAAAGAAGAAAGTATAAAAATCTTTGTAAGTTGTTCTTTAGTCACAGACCATTCATGATCAAGCAGAGGACCTATAAATGAAAACCATTCTAGTTGTGACCATCCTGCCTTTTTCCAAATGCAGGGAACCAAACACCACATTATTCAATGTATCTTCTAAGA
>NC_142945.1:39206689-39279189 GCF_046866305.1 Octopus bimaculoides | reverse complement strand
GCTTGGGCATCACTTTCTTCTAAGGGTTTAGTCAATTATAGGGAACCCAGTACACTTTTTGGTACTATTTTATCGATCTTTATTCAGAATGCTTTGTGGTGGTATTCAGTCCGACTCAGACATTCAAATTTCGAATCCCGTTATGATCATCTTTGCCTTTCACTCCTTTCAGGGTCGATAAAGTAAGTACCAGTGAAGTACTGGGTCTGTTCTTCTTTCTCTCTGGAAGAAATCAGCCATGATCAGACCTCAAGAGCAATAGACACCACCAGATTTAAGATATGCCGTATGTCACGGCTTATATACAACTTCGGCAGTAGTTATAGCACCCCTCACACTCAGTTAACCCCGTGAAGCTAGTCCACATAAGGAAGGTGACCTAGAGGACAAAATACTGCAAGGTCCTTTTGGTCAAGGTACAGATTTAGTGGTAATCCTCTTGTCCCACTCCCACACATACACACTGTTAGTGTTATTAGAGCTGTGATATGATCCCACAGACTGTGGATACCATGGCATTAGATGTTCAATTTGATATCTTCTGCATATCAGTTTCAAATTTTGGCATAAGGCCAGAAATGACAGGGGAGGGATTAAGTCGTTACATCAACTTCAGTGCTCCACTGATGCTTAATTTATTGGCCCTGAAAGAATGAAAAGTAAAGTGGACGTCGGCAGAATTTGAACTCAGAATGTAAAGGCAGACAAAATGCCACTAAGCACTTTGCATGGCATGCTAGCTTGCCACCTTAAAATATCTTCTGCGTATTGATATTTATAAGTGAAATACAGAGAGTAAAGGAATGATGACTGAAATTCTCGAAAGGAAGGACCAGTTGAGTGGTTTTTGATGGAATATTTGTATGTCCAACCACAGTTTCAGATAAGTGATTGACTCTGAACTTTGGAGACTGCCGACAACTGAAGTATTTTTCTCGTCCTGAAAAGGAAGCCTAGTTTTTTGCACAGCCGTTTTATAAATGCTAATTGTGGTGTTGCCGCAGAAGATAGTGAGAGATTGTAGAGCATAGCATTTGTAAGACTTTTCCTCACTTTAAAAAGTGTCAAGCACAGGTATTGCTGGGGAGGAAAAAGAAAAGGACATCTTGTATGTACATGGCTGGCCGAAGCTTAAAAAGGCACATCTAAACAATGAAAGTTCATATTGATAATGAAGTAAATGGCAAAAAGGACTCTGGAACATTTTGTTCTGTGGTCTGGCCTGGCAGGTATCCCAGGGCACCTCAGCCTGGATCTGGTCATCATCCTGCAACTGTGAGTAAATTTAAGTTAAGATGCAAGCCTATGAATATAGGATGTTGGAATGTTCGAACGTTATTAGACAATGATTGTCTGAAATCTCGTCCAGAGAGAAGATCCGCACTTGTTGCAAAAGAGTTATAGTGATATGATATGGATGTTGTAGCGTTAACCGAAACAAGAATTCATGGAAAGGGGAATTTTGTAGAGAAATCTACTGGATATCATTTATTTTGGAGCAGTAGAGAGGAGACCTATAAGAGAGAATCAGGAGTGGGATTTGCTATCAAAACCATTCTGGCTTCAAAACTTGAGGAACTACCATGTGGTCATTCAGATTGTTTAATGTCTTTAAGGCTGCCATTAAGAAAAGGTCACTATGCGACAGTTATAAGTGCATATGCTCCAACTATGAATTCATCAGAGGATGATAAACTTGCCTTCTATCTGTCATTTGCTGAGATTATACGCAATATCCCCCATGATGACAAAGTTGTCATTTTGGGTGATTTTAATGCTTGTGTTGGTGCAGATTGGGAGACTTGGGGTGTCCTAGGAAAGCATGGGGTTGGGAGTTCCAACAGTAATGGTTTGCTACTGTTACAAATGTGTGTAGAAATAGATTTGTGTGCCATGAATAAATGTTTCGACTCAAGAATAAGTGTAAAACAACATGGATGCACCGTGGTTCTAAGAAATAGCATCTTCTAGATTACATCCTCACCAGGAAACAAGATACTAGGGACGTTGCTATTGTACAAGTGATGCGTGGTGCAGAGTGCTGGACTGATCATAGGCTTTTGTGTGCCAAGGTGAATTTTGTTGTCATGCCTAAGGTTAGAGCAAATAATGACAAATTACCTAAATGGATTGATGTGAATAAACTTAAGACTCCATCAGTATGCAGTGAGTTTGTGAGTGATATAAATAATTTGTCCTGTGATGGAAGCTGGAAGTCATTCAAAGAAAGAGTGTACAAGATTTGTAGTTACGTTCTTGGCTTTGTTGTAAAAAAACACCAAGATTGGTTTGACGATAATGATGAAGAAGTCAATCTTATCTGAGAGGAGAAGCGAAAGGCATTTAACATGTTGCAAAATGTTGACATGTCAACGAACAGGACATTGGATACATATTTCAAGGCTGTAAAAGCAACAGTGCAGAGGAAGCTACGGATGATACAGGAAAAATTGGTGGAGTGATAGATGCAATGAAATCCAAGAAGCTTCAAATGCTAACAATTCCAAACTTTTTTACTCTCTCTTGAAAAAAGTTTATGGACCAGTTTCATCAAAGGTTGTGCCACTTCAGAGCAAGGATGGCACAGAATTATTAACAAATCCTAAAGATATTGTTGGGAGATGGAAAGAACATTCTGATGAGTTGCTCAATAGACCCACTGAAGTTGATCTCTCTTTTCGTGATAATATACCCGAGAGACCAATAAAACATCTTATAGCAGAAGTTCCAAGCCTGGCTGAAATAAAAGCAGCAATCAGGAAATTGAACAATGGAAAGGCCCCTGGTATGGATGGACTAGGTGCAGAGATATATAAATATGGTGGTGATCATCTTTGTGCAATGTTGACGGATGTGATTCAGAGGGGTTGGCAAAATGAAGAGGTTCCTCTGGATTGGCGTGATGCAACTATGGAAATACTATATAAATCTAAAGGTGGAAAGGATGTCTGGGATAATTATTGTGGCATCTATCTGTTAGCTGTTGCTGGAAAGGTCCTCTGTAGAGTAATGCTGGATAGATTTCTTCTGCACATTGCTGATGAGGTTCTACCAGAATCGCAATGTGGGTTTAGGGATAGTAGGAGTACTATGGATATGATATTTTCAGCTAGACAGTTGCAAGAGAAGTGCATTGAACAGGATATGGACTTATACCAGGATTTCATTGACCTAACAAAAGCATTTGATTCTATCAATAGAATTGCACTTTGGGAGATCCTAAAAAAGCTAGGATGCCCTGAAAAATTTGTGAGAATGCTTAGACAATTTCATGACAAGATGGAAGTGAGAGTTAATGTTGGAGGTACCTTGTCAGATCCAATTTCTGTATAAAATGGTGTAAAGCAAGGTGATATTCCTGCTCCTACACTGTTTGCTATATATTTTGCAATAGTCTTTCAAATAGCTTATTTTTGCATATCTTATGTATGTATGTATATATGTATGTAATTATTCGGTTTTATTTCAAGATTTCTTACCAATAGAGAAAGGGACGTTTCTAACCTAGATTTAAGGCTCCTGCATATCACAGGTCTTTAATGAGGACTTGACAGCCTTTAAATCGCAGCCTTAGTTTCTGTCAGGGTCTCTTCCCACTAACAAGTTCCCCATATAGCATCAGTTTAGGGAACCTGCTAACCTTCATTCTAATGAGGTGTCCGGTCCAATGTAACTGGTGCTTGTACACCATCGCTTAAATACTCAAGATATCAGCTTTCCTCAGGAATTGTGTGTCTGGAGTTTTTAAGGTCCAGTCAACATTCAGAATGCGTCTTAGACATCTTTGATGAAAGTGTTCAAGGACCTTTACATGACATATGACAGGATAGAGCATCCTTCTTGAGCCCTGTGGACTCCTAAGAGCAGGTTTCCCAGTTTCCTTGGCATATATATATCCACTGGATGGGATGCCAGTCTGTTGCAGGATTATTCATTTTTGCCAGTTGAGTGGACTGGAACAACGTAAAATATTGTTTTGCTCAAGGACACAACATGTTGCCTGGTCCAAGAATTGAAACCACACTCTTACGATGATGAGCCAAACACCTTAACCACTAGGCCACGGCCACATACCTCCACAACATACACACATGCATACATACATGCTCGCGTGCATGCACACACGTGTATATATTCTCTCAAATACATTCCTCTTTGCATTTGCTGAAGCATGTAGCTTTCGGTTTTGCTAAGAATGCAGCATTTTGGAATTGAACATGCATTTTCTTGGCGAGGAGGGGAGAGGAGGTGGGAGGGCAAGAGACAGAAGAGGAGGAGGGAGGAAGAAAGGAGGAAGTATGGGGAGGAGGATAAAGGGAAAGGAAAGAGGGAGGAGGATAAAGGGAAAGGAAAGAGGGAGGAGGAGGGAAAAGAGGAGGAAGAAGGAAGAAAAAGAAGAAGAAGAAGAAGACGGCAATACTAATAAATATTCGAACGATATATCTTTGTTCACTTACTTTTAGGTACCTGGTCATCACTTGAATTGAAAATATTGTTCGGAAGTCAAAGAGTACAAATAGCACAATACTGATATGTCATTATTTTGAAGTGAATAAAAGTAACCTTAAAAGTAATGTAATAAATACCACAAAAATCACAATGCTTTCAAGTTTATAATGCTAGCATAACCTTAGTAGGTCAGATGAAGCTAAAAAATTGAAACAGTTTACAAGTCTTTCTCATATACAGGTAGAAACAAAAAAAAATTTTTTTTTCATTACATTAGGCAGTTTTAAATTTGGACTTAGCCGAAATAATGAGAGAATTTAATTCACATATGTTTCTACTGTACTACAATGTGTTCTGATAGATTTTTACCTCTCACACTACTACAGATACAAGTTTACAGAGGAAAGACTGCAAGAGCTTTGGGTTTTCGCTGTTTCTTTCCATTTAAACAGTAGTTTTGGTCGTACATTTTGATGGATCATCCTTTTAAGATAAAATACTCGACTAGACATTCATCCATGTAAAAGTAGCTTGAATTAGATGTAGAAAGCTTAACAATTATTTATTTATTGCGTGTGATGTCCAAGATGGCATTTTTTTACTAATTTTTTTTTGTCTTTTTTGATATTTTTTGCAGCAAGCGTGTACAATGTTGACGTTTATTTCAAATTCTCTTTTGATGTCTTTCTTTGTTACATTTTCTTTTCATTTCTAAACCACCCCGCCTCCATCTTCACATTACACCAACTCACCAGAATTTCTATTTCCGAGTAGATTGGGTTTTTTTTTTTTAGTTCTTTTTATTTACTTTGGAGTTAACACTAAGATATATATATATTGATACGAAATAAATCCAACTTTCTGTCTCAATAAACCACTCTTGTCCCCAAAAGTTAGTTGTATTTTTATATTTACTATGGAAGGCTTGAAGCTAACTTTCTTCCTACACCTCAATCCCTGGGTCTCATACATATGGATAGTCTTTCTCATTCGCAAAATGAGCCCCCCCCCCTCCCAACTATTTTTCTCAGATTGCTTTCAATTTTGGTGTATCGATGCAACTCTGAATTTTAATTACGACCAACCAATTACTTTATCTCATAAATTAAAGAATCTGATGTTATTTGGAATTAAAGTTGGGAAATTTGGGTAATTTTTACCAATCAACACACAGCATGGCATTAGCAGCTTGTTACCATGACAACCGCATGCTGTATTGTGGTTCACTATTGTCTGTGCCACTGTTGTTAATGTTGATTTTTCACACTTAGTATTTTTACATATTTTTCATTTCATATATTTTTAGGGCTCATTGACTCAGATAGCTGGATTTATGATTTCACTAGGTTAATTCTAATCATAAAAATTTCAATTAGGAGTATTTCTTAAACCGTTAGCTTCACATTTCAACAGCTTAACTGAAATTTAGCACAGGAAATTTAGTAACAGGTATTGAGAACAGAGAAACAGAATTGAGAACAGAGAAACTATCGTGGAACAGAGAAACTGTGGGTGATACAGATAATTTGACATTATTTTTGAATTCTGTAATGCAAAAACATATAAGATACAAATATTCTTTTCCTTGAGACAAATTCTTCGTTGACCAGTGTTATTCTTATCGTAGTTTCCAAATCCAAGCATGAAAACATTACTCAACTTTGGAGTTTTGGAGCCAGACGACCCCTTTTCACATACACACGCGCACGCACTTATATATTAATGATGTACATAAATACAAGGCAAGTATACATAATGCTGAAGTACGCATAAAGTAAACACATGCAGACAAATAACAAATTAGATAACAAATTTTTAAAAATGATAAAAGCATACAATCAGTGAAAAGACAAAAGAAACAGTAATATGATACATGTTGATCTTATTAGGTATTTCTGTTTGTTTAGAAAGCTACAATTAACAATGTTACATTTATTCAAACCCCCAAAGAATCTCTCTCAACACATGGCTATGATGCTTCCTCACAACTCCTGCTCATGATCAGAGATGCACATACTGACAGTCACTAAGGGACATGCTCCAGTGGTTAAGGTCAAGCAACTGACAAACAAATCTGTGGTATTGAGCAGAATATTTGCTACAGCAATATTTCTGCTTCAGCAACTCAGCGCTGAATCTGTCCGTAACAGAAATGTAATGGAAAATAGGTCAATTTCCAAACATTGATGTCCAGGTCACAAAAGCAAAGTTTGACGGTAATAGTAGTCATTTCATTTGATTTCTAGATAGAAGTAAATTAGAAATAGTACTTACTAACCAAAGACAAGAAAAGAAAAGTTGTTACACAGCGTAATCCAAAAAGATG
Organism: Octopus bimaculoides; assembly: GCF_046866305.1. Taxonomy (NCBI): domain Eukaryota; kingdom Metazoa; phylum Mollusca; class Cephalopoda; order Octopoda; family Octopodidae; genus Octopus; species Octopus bimaculoides. Next base: position 39,272,414 of record NC_142945.1, on the reverse strand, counting down.
GCAGATTCTTCTCACATATACAGTCATTGCTTTATGTATAAGCTATCTTGAAGTCAGCCAGAATCATACGTGTGTAGTCATTTGTATGAAATCCCAAATGTATCAAATTGGCCCCGTAGGACATTCTGAAATGTAATCTGATGCCAAAGACCAGAAATGAAATAAAAGGAACTATTAAATACATATTCTCTTTCATATGCATCTTCATATCATCCATCTGGTTTGACATTTTTGTTCCCATTAACATCCACAAAATAGTATTACAGGAAAGAGATGCCACTGTTGATTGTGAAGTGGGCGACATTGAAATACTTATGGAAAATCTACTGGGAATGCAAGATCAATTGGACATTCCTCTGGCAGTCAAAACATGTTGCTAACTGTCTGGAAATTGAAATTAAAATACAAGCAAATGATGGGAAGCAAAAGAACTTTTATGATAACCAATCAAGTGATAAAAGCCAGACAAAGAGTTTTGAAACATCTGCAGAATCATTATTTCAAACGTTGTCTGGTGGCCTTAACTTGACTCAACTCAGTTGAATCAGTACTCAGTTGAAACATTGATTTTAAACATCAAGAAAACTTTGTACATTTGAAACCACATGAAGCACTTTCGGAGAAAACCTCATTAGTCATTCTATAATCTTTGGTAATAAAGAAATAATTAATGACGTGAAATTTTGGGCTTTAATTATTGGTGGGTGGGTTCTATAAACTATCTCACCTTTATCTTTTATGTTTTAGTTATTACACTGTGGCCATGCTGGGGCATCACATGAAGAATGTTTAATCAGGTTACTTGACTCCAGTGCTTAAGGCTGGTACTTGTTCTACCAGTCTCTTTTCCCAAACTGCTAAGTTACAGAGATATAAACAAACCATCACCAGCTGTTAAGTGGTGGTGGAGGACAAACAGACAAACACACATATATATATATATGGGCTTCTTTCAGTTTCTGTCTACTAAATCCACTCACAAGGCTTTGGTCAGTCCAAGGTTATAGTAGAAGACAGTTACCAAAGGTGCCACGGAATGGGTCTGAACCCAGAACCATGTGATTGGGAAGCATGCTTCTTACCACAAAGCCACACCTGCACTTATGTATACATTTCTCACTCCATGGTCCAGTGTTCCATTACATTCTGAATTCACTTTCTGTTTTATCCTTCCAAGATCAATAAAAGAAAAACATATCATTCAAATAATGGAATCAATATAATCAACTGACAGCTGTATGCTAAAAGAATTGGTAGAACATCAAACAAAAAATTCTTAGCAGCCTTTCCTTTGGCTTTATGTTCTGAGTTCAAATTCCACCGAGGTTGACTTTGCCTTTCTTCCTTCTGTGGTTGATAAAATAAGACAAGTAGCAATCAAGCACTGGGATCTATGTAATCAACTTGCCCTTCCCCTCAAAATTGCTGGCCTTGTGCCAAAATATGAATTCCTTATTATTATTAAGGTGGCGAGCTGGCAGAATCATTAGCATACTGAGCAAAATGCTTGCAAGCATTTCATCTGTCCTTATATTCTGAGTTCAAATCTCGCCAAGGCTGACTTTGCTTTTCATCCTTTTGGGGGTCAATAAAACAAGTACCAGTTAAACACTGGGGTTGATCTAATCGACTAAACCCTCTTGCCAAACTTGCTGGCCTTGTGCCAAAATTTGAAACCATTATTAAGGCAGCAAGCTGACAGAATTGTTAGCATGCCAGGTGAAATGCTTAGCAGCATTTTGTCTGTTTTCACATTCTGAGTTCAAATTCCACTAAGGTCGACTTTGCCTCTCATCTTTTTGGGGTCAATAAATTATGTACCAGTGGGTCACTGTAATTGACTTATCCCCTCCCCCAAAATTTCAGGCCTTGTGCCTTTAGTAGAAAAGATTATCATTATTAAGGCGGTGAGCTGGAAGAATTGTTAGCATGCCAGGCAAAATGCTTAGCAGTATTTCATCTACTGCTGTGTTCTGAGTTCAAATTCCACTGTGGTCAACTTTGCCGGTCATCTTTTCAGGGTTGCTAAATTAAACACCAGTGAAACACTGGGGTCTATGTAATCGATTTATCCCCTCCCCCAAATGGCTGCCCTTGTAGCAAAATTTGAAAGCATTATTAATATTATTATTATTATTATTATTAGAAGAGTTCCATAATTAATTTTGAACCTGTTGAAGGTACACGAGATACCGAAATATCGTTCAACAAATTTAATTATGGAACTCTTCTTTATTTATTTATTTACATATTACTTCCAGAGGAGTCATAGCAGTCCTAATATTATCTATTATTATTATTATTATTATTATTATTATTGCAGAACCATTAGCACATCAGACAGATTGCTTAGCAGCATTTCGTTCATCTTTACATTTTCCACTCAAATTCCACCAAGGTCTACTTTGCTTTTCATCTTTCCAGGGGTCAATAAAATAAGCATCAGTCAAGTTCTGGTGGGGATGCTTTGGGGTCAATGTCATCAACTTCCCCTCTCCTCAAAAACTGATGGCGCAGTGCCAAAATTTGAAACCAGTACTGTAGACTTGTACATCTTGAATCTAATATTATGGAATGATCTGTAAAGACTGACCAGAGTAAAATAAATAACCAATCACATGAATACAATGACTGGAATTTTAAAAACTAATGAAATGATAAAACAGAAACTGTTTCTGTCTGATGTTGTTTGTTGTATCTCATGTTGTCTCGATCTTATTTCGTAAACAAGCCGAACGACTTTGCATTGTAGACATAATACTTAATAGCTATAGTTTTAAATGTCCTTCTTATCATCTGTCTACTTATTATCATTATTGTCGCTTCTGGCCATTATTGATCTGAGACACTGCTGGATAATCCCAAGATGATAAAACTAAGCTGCAACGTGTAAAGCATTTCAAACATTTGCTTTTCCACACTTTCCTTTTATCTCAGTCTCTGTCTCTCTTGCTCTCTCTCTTCTTTCCTCCCTCTGTGTCTGTGTATGTATGTATGTATGTATGTATGTATGTATGTATTATGCATGTGTGTATTTTATACATACATGTGTACTTATATATATATATATGTGTGTGTGTGTATATATATATATATGTGCGTGTGTGTGTGTGTGTGTGTGTGTGTACTTATATATATATATGTGTACTTATATATATTCACAAGCACATATATACATACATATACATGTACATATGCATATATACACATACATACATAAACACATACATACATATACACATTCATATATATACATACATTTATATACACACACACATACATTTATAGTATATACATATACACACACACATATACATATATAAACACATTCACACACACATACATACAAATACACACTTATAAAAAGAAAAGATGAATAAAGCGATATTAAATATATACAATCAATGTTATGAAAGATAAACTTTTGATTTATCAAAATTATCCTCCTTTTGAAAGTAAAGTGACAAATGAAGCCATCTCTGAATAAGAAGACATGGCTCAAGAGTTAAGAATTCTCAAAAACTGACATGTCAGTAAGGAAAAGACAGTGTAATGATCTGGAGACAAGAGGATAGCTATGTTTCTGCCTCAACAGGCATCATCAGCACAGCAGCTGTGTTAGTGATTCCAACAGACATGAATAGATATATACATATATATACATATATAGAACACACCTCAACTTAACTATTCATTTGGTTCCAAATGACCAATTGTTAAGTGGGAGATCATTAAATAAGAGGTTAATTCACATAGAAATCTATTAATATAAATGGTAGTATGCTAGTCTCTATCACTCCCCAAAGGGGGATAACACTGAGGTTAGTCATAATTTTATCTCCCTTGGTTTACTATGAATATATGTGTATTCTTTAATTCGTTTGTCATTTGACTGCAGCCATGCTGGAATATTACCTTTTTAGTTGAACAAATCAACCCCAGGACTTTTTCTTTGTAAGCCTAATACTTATTCTAACGGTCTCTTCAGCCAAACAGGTAAGTTTTGGGACGTAAACACACCAACATCAGTTGTCAAGCAATGGTGGAGGACAAATACAGACACACAATCATATATACATACACACACACACACACACATATATATATATATATATATATATATATATATATATACGACAAGCTTCTTTCAGTTTCTGTCTGCCAAATCCACTCACAAGGCTTTAGTCGGCCCGAGGATATAGTAGAAGACACTTGCCCAAGGTACCACACAGTGGGACTGAACCCGGAACCATGGAATATATGTTATCAATAATTTTAATATTGTTAACTTACAAATTAATAACAAGGCTCTGATACTTATCAAACTCTCAGCCCTTGGGTCACTCCGTTGCTTCTGCTAAATATTAATATATATATATATATATATATATATATACATACATGCCTACATATATATATATATATATATATATATATATACCAGTGTTTGTATGATTGTGTACAGGTAAATTTATTTTTGTGTTTTCCTATTTTCCAATATTCCATTTAACAATAATACAATTAGTTTGATGCTCTCTGTAATCTTCAGGTTGATGTAGTAGCAGTAGTAACTTAATACTGCTATTATGAGTACATAAACCTGAGGATTGTGGAAAGTATGAAAATACTTGTATTGATGCTCCGATGGATGTGTAATGTCAGTGTGCATACTAGACAGAGTATCAGTACCTTGAGAGAAAAGTTGAACTTACGAAGCATCAGTTGTAGTGTGCAAGAGAGATGACTGCGCTGGTATGGTCATGTAGCGAGAATGGATGAGGATAGCTGTGTGAAAAAGTGCCACACCTTAACAGTTGAGGGATCCTGTGGAAGAGGTAGGCCCAGGAAGACCTGGGATGAGGTGGTAAGGCACGACCTTCGAACATTGGGCCTCACCGAGGCGATGACTTCTGACCGAGACCTTTGGAAATATACTGTGCGCGAGAAGACCCGGTAAGCCAAGTGAGACCTAAATCTAAGGCCCAGCCAGCCCACTTATGCGTACCTTCCTTCCTTCATTGGACACTAAACTCCACTTGTGAAGATCTGTTGAGGCAAGTGAAATCGAAATCGAGTTAAATTAAAATTGGATACTAAACCCCACTGCGAAGACCTGTTGAGGCAAGTGAAATAGAAATAGATTGTTGCCAGCGCCCCCGGACTGGCTCATGTGCGGGCGACACATGAAATCTTTCGAGCGGGATCGTTGCCAGTGCCCCTGGACTGGCTCATGTGCAGGCAACACATGATATCTTTTCGTGCGAGATCGTTGCCAGTGCCCATGGACTGGCTCTTGTGCGAGTGACACATGAGGTTTTTCGAGCGAGATCGTTGCCGATGCCCCTGGACTGGCTCATGTGCGGGCAACACATGATATCTTACGAGTGCCCCTGGACTGGCTCATGTGCGGGCGACACATGATATCTTTCGTGCGAGATCGTTGCCAGTGCCCCTGGACTGGCTCTTGTGCGGGTGACACATGAGGTATTTTCAAGCGAGATCGCTGCCGGTGCCTCTAGACTGGCTCATGTGCGGGTGACACATGAAATCTTTCGAGCGGGATCGTTGCCAGTGCCCCTGGACTGGCTCATGTGCGGGCGACACATGATATCTTTCGAGCGAGTTCATTGCCAGTACCCCTGGACTGGCTCTTGTGCGGGTGACACATGAAATGTTTCGAGCGGGATCGTTTGCCAGTGCCCCCGGACTGGCTCATGTGTGGGCGACACATGAAATCTTTCGAGCGGGATCGTTGCTAGTGCCCCTGGACTGGCTCATGTGCGGGCGACACATGATATCTTTCGAGCGGGATCGTTGCCAGTGCCCCTGGACTGGCTCATGTGCGGGCGACACATGATATCTTTCGAGTGGGATCGTTGCCAGTGCCCCTGGACTGGCTCATGTGCAGGCGACACATGATATCTTTTGTGCGAGATCGTTGCCAGTGCCCATGGACTGGCTCTTGTGTGAGTGACACATGAGGTTTTTCGAGCGAGATCGTTGCCGGTGCCCCTGGACTGGCTCATGTGCGGGTGACACATGAAATCGTTCAAGCGGGATCGTTGCCAGTGCCCCTGGACTGGCTCATGTGCGGGCGACACATGAAATCTTTCGAGCAGGATCGTTGCCAGTGCTCCTGGGCCGGCTTGCGGGTGACACATGAGGTTTTTCGAGCGAGGTCGTTGCCGGTGCCCCCGGGCTGGCTCGTGTGCTGGCGACACATGGGGTCTTTCGAGCGGGATCGTTGCCAGTGCCCCTGGACTGGCTCATGTGCAGGCGACACATGATATCTTTCGTGCGAGATCGTTGCCAGTGCCCATGGACTGGCTCTTGTGCGAGTGACACATGAGGTTTTTCGAGCGAGATCATTGCCGGTGCCCCTGGACTGGCTCTTGTGTGGGTGGCACATAAAAGACACCATTTCGAGTGTGGCCATTTTCGTGCGGGTGACACGTAAAAGCACCCACTACACTCTCTGAGTGGTTGGCGTTAGGAAGGGCATCCAGCTGTAGAAACTCTGCCAAATTAGATTGGAGCCTGGTGTTGCCATCCGGTTTCACCAGTCCTCAGTCAAATCGTCCAACCCATGCTAGCATGGAAGGCGGACGTTAAACGATGATGATGATGATGTTATTATAGGCAAAAATTCCACCGAGGTCAACTTTGCCTTTCATCCTTCCAGGGTCAATTAATTAAGTATCAGTGAAAAACTGATTATAATATGCAATATTGTAAAATAGAAATATAAAATATGAAACTTGGACTAAGCTGAATTTTGGTGACTCATAGATTCTTCAAGACAGTGCCCCAGCATGGCCCCAGTTTAATAACTGAAACAAGTAAAAGGTAGAAATAACCTGGAATGTTACTAATAATCTGACAGATAATATTGAGAATATTTTTTTAATACTGCTGGCAATATCAGATAATGTTAGATCTGTTATTAATTTGTAAGTTAACAGCATTAGAGTTATTGATAACATATATTTCATGAGAAATTTGCTTAATTTAATTTTTGCTTTAAAATATTTTTATTTTGAAATTTAGAATTCATTTCATTATTTCATAAGACCAATATGAAATTTGAAACTGAAATTATAATTATTATGTTTACATCCCCCAACAGCCTTTGAATTTTTCTATGCAAAAGAGCTTTTAAGCCAATAATTTATAGCTTTATCAACTTTGAGTTCTACAACTAAAAAAGCTGATTATAATTATTATACCTGTTTAATATTGCTTTCAAATTTTGGCACAAGGTCAGTAATTTCAGGTTGAAGAGTTAAGTTGATTACATTAACCCCAGTGTTCAACTGGTACTTATTTTACCAACCCCAAAAGAATGAAAGCTAAGTCAACCATAGCAGAATCTGAACTCAGAATGTTAAGGTGGACTAAATGCTGTTACAAATTTTGCCCAGCATGTTAATGATTTTGCCAAGCTCGTTGCTTTACCTGTAATTTGATCAATAACACTAATAATGCTTTAAACTTTTAAATTTTCTATAAAGGTGTGTAAAGCAATAATTTAGGTACAACTCATGAATTAATACTTTCTCTACACCATTGAGTTGCTTAAGACTAATTAACAATTTTTTTTAATGGAACAACAATAACAAGAGCATTCAGAGAGCGCAGACCTCCGCCAGCGCAACACCAACGATTAGTCAGAGATGATTTTTAAAATGAGAATATCTGAAATAAACTCGACTGCTCTCACAAATGTGAATACTAAAAATGAACCCGACTACTTTCAAAAATTAAGTAAAAAAAAACAGGAAAAACAATCCAGAATCCTTATCCGGTACTGGATTGATACTAGAATCTAATCAGTTCATGCCAGTCATGAGGCTGAACTTCCCTGAAAGTTTCATCCGAATCCATCCAGCGGTTCTTGAAATATCTTGTTCACAGACAAACAAACAAACACGACTGAAAACAATACCTCCACCGTCGCTAAGGTGGAGATAATGATTTGTTTTATAACAACAACAATAATAATAATAATTTCTTTACTGACCACAGAGCCTACAAGAAAAACATAGATTGTACAGGACAGACACTGAATGTGTGTGTGTGTGTGATTGTTGTGATGAGGGTCTTGCATGTAAACAGGCTTAACATTAAAAAAAAAAATTAACAGTGTGTAATCCTCAGCTGGGAGCTGTTCGATGGCTGCTCAGGAAAAATCTCATAAAACCATGGCTGTCGAACTTCTGAGACAGGTGCCTTTTCTCAGGTCCTCTTCTCTGGTTTACAGGGGTGTGCTTAGAGCAGACCCTTTCACTCGCATCATGCTCACCAGTCCCAACTGGTTTTTAGTGTCTATATGTGTTTTGCGTTGTTTGAATTATTTTCCTGTATATAGGTCAGGAAATTGTGGGTGTGACAAAAAAATCTGTTTGTGTTATATTGGTGTGTTTTTATGTAATTTATTAAAATGTGTTTTGAGTTGCCATGTAGTTAGTAATGGTACTGTTTTTACTTAGTATTTACTGCTTCTGCTGTGGGTGTTGTTCTTGTGGTAGGTGTGTGTGTGGGATGGGTTGTGTTTGTGGTGTTGTTGGTTGAGATGGTGTTTGTAGCAGTGGTGGTGGTGTAGTGTTTTGGGTGTTTTTAGCTTTGTAGCTTTTATTTTCTACTTCTCTCCTGTTTGCAAGGATGAGGATTGTTCTTTGTCTGTGGATTTGCTTTTCTTCTTTTGATTTTTGTTTTCCATTCCTCATCCCCATCAGACTCTCCACATGTGATGTCTGCCCACTTGGTATTGGGAAGTGGAACACCTGGCACCGAGAAATGTCTGGGGGTATTTGGTGTAGGTTTTGGTGCTGCCATGGCTGATATTGTTGATAGTGGTGCTGCTGTTCTTCTTGTTAAATTGAGCTTTGGTAGCTGTTGTCGGTGTTGGGAGAGGTGCCTACTTTTCTTTTTCCATCAATCTAGGGTAGAAAGCTTTTAGGTGAGTGGTTAAAAGGAAAATGTAGCACTTTGCCTTCCTTCCATCCACTCTGACTGGAATAATGATGCCTCCTGGAAGATGAATTTGGTCTGCGATGACATCCACGTTCTTTTGACTGGTCTGGATGAGGATCTCTATTGTCATCCCCGACCGGTTCACTTTTTTAGTCTGATAGACTTTGAGGATTTTTGTGTTTTCCTCAATGTCTATCGTGACTGCAGCAATTAGCCAAGGAATGGCTATTTCTTACAGCACCTGCCATATATGTATTTTTGTCAGTCTCTGGCTCAGTAAGAATGAACTAACAACAGCTTCTCACATTTGGGGGGGGGGGGGGTCAGAGAGTGAGATTTTCTTTTCTCTTCTGTTTGGAATCTTACCTCCACTGTTCCGTAACTCTTTCGCCATTGCATATATTCTTTTAGGTTCCAAACGGAACCTAAAGCTTTTGGGATTTGATCCTTGCTGGCTCTTTCTATCTGCCTTAACTTTAATCTAAATGTACAGTATATCACTGCGACGTATTGTACTTTGGATGTTGGTGGGGGTGTTTAGTTTGACAGCCTGTCTCACTCAACTAGTTGTCTGGCATTTCTGATTTCCTCTTCAGAGAAGACTTAGTGGCACTAACAACAGAAAGTCTAGTTCCTTCATCTTCATCGTTGTTGTTGTTCTTGTTGTTTGTTTCTGCATCGACACTTTCTGTTGATTCACACTTGAAAGGCTTTGCATTATTTATACTTTCACTGTAGGCATTATCTAGTTCTTTCTCTCTCTCTTGTCTGTTGTGATTGAAAAACAATGTTGTTGTTATTGAAGCTGTTGTTCTCTGAAAGAGTTCTCTCTTGAAAGAGTTCTCTCTTGAAAGAGTTCTCTCTTGAAAAAAAAAAAATCGACCCTGTTATCATTTTTCTCATTCTCAATAAAAACAGGTTCGTCATCTGTTATTTTTTCTGAGACATGGCGACATAGCATGTCACGCTCAAACCTTCTCTCATTGTGATTTGGTGACACTCCTCACTTTCTCCCCTTTTCTCACATCCAAGTGCCACTGCATTTAGGTTAGTTTTCCCAATGTTGAGGAGAAAATGAAGAGAATATTTTGCAAAGAAATGAACTGAATTGACTTGTCCACTAAAATTGGGGGACAAAACAGGAAAAGAAACTCACCAATCAACAGCAATCAACTTGTTGTCCATGATGGTAGAGATTCCAAATGCGTAAACAAAAGTATTATGTGTTCTTCTTTATAAAATCCAACAGAGCAAAGTTAAGCATGGCTAGTCAAGCAGACAGCCATAAATAATAATAAGCATAATGATATCTTATATTTCCCACGAAGGCAAAGGATAAAGGGGACAATACAAAGACAGATATAAATTGTGGGGGTTTCCATATAATGAAATGGCTAAAAAAAAAAGAAAAATATACAAAATATACATTAAAAGAAGGGAAGTATACATAGTATACGATGCTAAGAGAAAAGAAAAAGTGATAATGATGGAGTCCTCTTAATACACGAGGACCTCAAGGGATAATCAAGGAATCCCTCCATCCAAGATCACCCTGAATGCAACGCCAAGTGCTCTCTCCAACTCCTTTCCTCTGACTCACAGATCTACACTTAGAGCAGGAGCATCCACTCTTGCCATTTTGGCAACTTTCACCTATCCTTTGATAAATTCATTCGAGGACAACACCCCCCCCTCTCCACCCTCACTTTCCTTTTCAAGTAAAACTTGAAAAAGTCGAGGGTTTTACCAAAGAAGAATGTCTCTGTCCTCATTCCTTTCAGCCTTGTCCATTAGACCTCTTTCACCACAGCATTCAGCAGAGTTGTGGTCCTAAAGTTGTCAATTCAATCCCCTTTGTTCAGATCTTTTCTTAGCAACACCACCGCTCCTTAGCTCACAAAACTGGGAATTCTCCCATTCTGTTGCCAGTTGCAGTAAACGTTTGCCAAGAGGTCACCAAACAAGTCTGGCATGTAAGCATTAAACTCGTAAGGCAGACCATCCAAAACCAGGAATCATCTGAGTAGGGTTGCAAGGCTTTTGCACCCTCCTCCCCTTTCTGCTAAACCCACACAATCCTAACTTACATCTAAAACTCCATTCCAATCCCCCATTAACATTAAAAAGTGGGACGTCCCAGACATCTGAAGAAATCTCGTTGTCCTGCTCCTACCAGCAACTAGCCTGAAAGTATGTCCTTCGCTGCCTGTCATGTCCAGCACCACCAACTTACCTTCCAGGTCCAGGAAGATTGTTTGTAATGCAAGATCCAGATTTTTCCAAACCATCATGGCAACTCTGCCTCCAGCTCCCAGACAACTTGGAAATGCATACACCTCAGTTATGAAAAATGGATTGGAGTCTTGTGAATCAGAAATTCTAGTTTCACTAATGACCACCACATTGACATTCAGTGCCCTGAAATCATTGAGCAAATGACCCCGCATCCAAAGTGACTCCATTCACACTGCCTATTCTGTGCATAACCATGTTGTCAGAAAAAGAAATGAAAAGAAAAGGAAAACTTACTTGGTTTTGTTTGGAGGGGCAGTTTGTCCATCCCTCCTGTTGGCCTGGGGTGCTTCCAGCAGCAAATCACCAAGAATTCTCTTCAAGAATTTTCTTCAATCATGGGCAGAAGGCTTTTAAATGAGATGTTGAAAAGCAAATGTGGCACTTTGCTTTCCTTCTATCAACCCTGACTGGAATTATGCTGCCTCCAGGAAGATGGATCTGGTCTGGGATGAGACCCACATTCTTTTGGGTCGTTTGGATGAGGAGTTCTATCATCATCCTGGACCAGTTCTCCTTTTTGGTCTCATAGGCTTCAAGGATTTTCAAGTCTTCTTCGATGCCTATCGTTACTGCAGCAATTAGCCAGGAAATGGCTATTTCTGGAAGCACCTATTGAATGATGATTTTGGCCAGTCTCTGGCCACAGTGGAAAGGAACCAACAACAGCTCCTTGCTTTTGAGGGGTTTCAGAGAGTGATATTTTACTTCTTCCTCCATGCGGAATCTAACCTCCGCCATCCCATAGCCCATTCCTCTCTGTATATATTCCTTTAGATTCCAGATGGAACCTAAAGCTTTTTTTGTATCTGAGCTTCTGTGACTCTTTCTACCCTCCTTGATCTTAATCCGATTATACGGTACATCACTATGAGGCATATCGTATCCTGGATAGTCTCAAGAGTGTTATTTAGCTTTATAGCTATTCCATCTTTCTTGACTACCTGCCTGGCATTTTTAAGTTCCTCTTCGGAGAATTGTATTCTCTAAAGAGATGACTTGGCTACTCCTGCGAAGGGAAGTTTAGAGCTATTCCAAGCCATTGCATCAGTTCGTTTCTCAGTTTCTTCGTTGTTGTTGTTATTGCGTTTGTTGCTTCCGTTGTTGGTGTTTTTGTCACTTAGCTCATGAAAAGGCTCTCATTGTTTACATTTTTGAAATTGTTGTTTTTATTTCAAACAATATTGTGAAAAACAGAGCTGTTGTTTTACCAAAGATTCTTCTCAGAGATCTTTCTTGAAAAAATTGGCCCTGCTGTCTTTTTTGTTCTTTGTTTCAACAAAAATACAGCTGTCGTCTGCTTCTTTATCTCGCACTCTGTCGTTTGCCACTCTCACACTCTCTCTTATTGACATTTGGTCACACTCCTCACTCTCTCCCCCCTCTCTCACATATGAACGTCACCGTGTTTTGTACTTTTTCCATGTTGATGGGGGAAAACACAAACGACATTTAACTGAGAAACAAAATCAATTGACTTGTCCCCCAAAACTGGGGAACAAAACAGGAAAATAAACTCACCACTCGACAGCAATTAACTTATTGTCCACGATGTTACAAACTTGAAGGGTGAAAACACATGTATTATGTGTTTTTTATTATAAAATCCACGGAGCGAAATACCGCTAAGTATTTAGCCCAGTGTGCTAATGAGTTTGCCAACTCCAGACAATCCCAAAAATGCAATGGTAACAATAAAATGAAAACACGAGGCCTTAGCAGGCCGAAAAGATTACAGAACAATAGTTCAATTGACGGAGCTCCAGATTTCCCTGACTTGGCAGCAGAGCTACTCAAAGAGGTGGTCCGCGAGCCATCAGCTGCTGGTACGTGGCGAGTTTCCAGAAAAGAAAGAAACATTATAAAATGCTCATGTAATATTGCATTATTTGTTTTCAAAATAAATATAAGATAAAAAAAAATTGTCAACTTTCATTATATTCATTAGCACAGAATTTTGTCAGTGAACAGGTCGCGGTCTCAAAGCGACGAAAATATTTTGACAAATTAAATTTAAATGTTGAAGTGAATCTAACGGATTTTGTGTGTTATTTTAAATGGCTTATAAACACCTTCCACGCTGCAATTGTTTTCGTTCCAGCACACGATCTCAGATCAGGTCACTTGCTATGCAAGTGCATCTCCGTAATTATATGTATTGTTTCCTGTATAAATTAATATTACTAAGAAATATTACCGGTCTCTGGCACATTGTAAAAATAAAACTGCCGGTACGCCACATCAGATAGTTTGAGAAGAACTGCTTTACAGTATGGCGACCATAATGTCAATAATGATAGTATAAGGCAGCGAACCGGCAGAATCGTTAACAAGTCGGGCAAAATGCTTACCGATATTTCGTCCGTCTTTACGTTCCGAGTTCAAATTACGCTGAGGTCGACTTTACCTTTCATTCTTTCGAGGTCGATAAAATAAGTATCAGTTGAGTAGTGAGGTCGATGTAATTGACTTACTGCTCCCAACAAAGTTTGCTGGCCTTGTGCCAAGATTTGAAACCAATAATTGTTATATGTCGATGCATTCAATCATCACGTGATGTTGCCCTGCCCATCGCTTTGGGTTCATTCAATACTGCTTTGCACTTAGTTCACTTAAAATAATAGCCTTTTCTTTTTCCTTTTTTTTTATATATATATATACATAAAAATATTTCAACAGATGTTTGTTTCCAAAACAGTCTTTTATTTCTTTTTCTTCTATTACAAATTAATTCACAAATTACTTACAGTTGTAGCAACTTTTCTGTTTCACTCAAGATTTGGGCGGAGGTAAAGAATACGTACACCACCCCTTTTCGGCATAACAAAAACCCTAATCCTAATCACCAATGTGCGTATTCTTTACTTTCGCTAAGATTTGAATCTTGACTCCTAAAAATTTTAGCTTTTCGAGGGCACGCTAAGATTTAGCCAAGCCCTCAGAGAACGAAAGAATAAACAAGTTTCTTGTTCTTTCATTACAGTAAGGATTTCATTTGTGAGTTCTCGGTCATGTAACTGAGGCAGATTATTCGTAGAAGTATCAAGGTTCAATTTATAAATAATTTAAACGATCACTTCTGTTTTATTTCAAACAATCTCTACTCGTTTTTCAAGTCGCCCAAACCTATCAATAAACTGAGAGCAGTGTTTGTCCCCAACAGTTTTTTTTATATTTTCCCCTGTAATTGGTTTTCAGCTTCCTTTTATCTATTATTTCTTTTCTTGCTGTTTCTAGAACACTGGATGGTTTCCAGATTCCTCTTTGCGTAAAGCCTCCTTCCAATGTCAAAAGCATTTTATTAACTGATTGAATGTGTACCGAAGATAATATGCTTTAAAAATTGTTATAAAGCCGAGGTCCATTGTTTGCAGAAGTGATGTTGTATTTGGTGGCATAAATATTAATCTTGCATTTAGATAGTGATGTTGTAAAGATTGTGGATGACAAAGTACATTATCTACGATCAGTAGCACATGAAATGGAATATTAGATTCAAAGTAATACAAAAAAGCAATTTTCAAACAGTAGAACAATAATCCAGGAACGTTTTTTTTAAAAATTTTTATTTGCCTTCCATATTACTAGAAGTGTATCTTTTATGAGGCTTTTTAAGTACCCTAGGATTTTCGTCACGATGCACAAGTATGAGCTTTAACCTATGGTCTTCTGCTGCATTATCTTCCAACAATAACGTTAACCGATCTTTAGTTACTTCAAAACCTGACATCGATAATTTATTTTTCTTCCTTTTGCAATGTGGCTTCTTGCTGGTATGCATTTCGAAAATAAGCTCGTTTCATCCACATTAGCAATTTGTGAGCATGTCTAATCATATTCAATTATATCTTCTAATTTTCTTTTTTTTTTTTTTTGCGGAAATATATTAGCTGCTTCTTCTTACTGACACATTATGCAAGCCAGCTATAAAAATCAACCGTTGCTTGCAGTAAATGTTTATGCACCATCGCTTGCTTTCTTACCTTTAAGCCTCTTAAAAATAGATAAGGCTTTAGCACAAATGACAGCTTGCATAATTGACGTGTTTTATCGTTGTTTCATCGGTCATCCGTGTTGATAAATACGAAGAATAAGATTGACCACTACATTATTACGTATCTTCGTAGATTGCAAGGAGTGCGCCCTTTTAATTCCATTCAAATATTTTTTTCCTTATCCATTAAAATCATACAGTTGACTGACCCAAAGAAAATTTTGAACATAAATCCTTAACTGTTTTTCCCATTTATTGTTCATATAAAGTCTCATATTTTGTTTCTAAAGTTATTGCTTTCCCATTTCTTTTGTTATTATCAATAGTATTCACAACCGTATTGTCCTTTCGGTTTTGTAAGATTGGAAGGAATTAATTCAAAACTTTTAAGAGAAAACATAGTGGAGGGGCAAAGTAACTGAATAAGTGAATGAACAAACATGAATATATATATATTATCCAGAGGTCTACTCAAGTCTAGATGAACTCTGCATCTCCATCGCACTCAGAGTGAGAGCTGACGTCTGTAGGGGACTGAGATGCCGCTGTGGTAGGCCCCTCGACCCCACAGGTTTTCACGGTCTGTCTTGCTGCCTACATGCTGGTCACTTCACTTGTCACACCGAGCTAAACCTAATCATTAAGTGGGGCCTGGCTCGGATTAATATCCCCTCAGTTCTGGAGCCGTCGGGATTATTCAGAAGTGATGGAAAGAGACCAGATGGTCTTACCCTCTGTCCCTGGGTTAGAGGTAGGTGCCTCATTTGGGTCACCACAGTCTGTGACTCCTTTGCTCCCTCCCACATTCTGGACGTTGCAGTTAATGGAAAGTGTATAAAAATCCTACTGTATTTTCATAATTAAATATCGTTAGGAATTGTATAAAAAAAAAATATTGTGTCAGTATAACCAATTTATTACACATAAACTCTAAGATCTTATATGGACCCCAGCTGAGAACCAGATCTATCTATCTATCTATCTATTTATCTAACTATCTATCTATCTGTCCTTGTGGTATACATCTTTCTCTCTTAAGTCTGTTTATGTTCACATGAATCCGTTCCTTCTCTCCTTTCTCTTTCTTTAAATTCACTCTCCTATTTATATTCACATACATACTGTCTATCATTTTCTATTTATATTGACACACTACTTTAACCTTTTCTAAATCAGGCATACTGCAACCGTACGTCAGTAATTAGTGCCAAGACATGCGATTTAACTCGGAAAATGACGTAACACGAAAAAACATAAAATTTTTTTTATTAGCTTATATCTGTTTTAATAAATGTCTTGTACATATTTTCACATGTATTTTATTTGATTTTCCACTTCAGCATTGGTTATTAGGTGGCTTCTTTTTTTTTTCTTAACATTTATGCTGTTAAATATGTTCGCTGAGACTGACATAAAGTTGGATAAAGTCAACTAAAGTTAAGGGAGGTTTTTTCCATTAATTTCTTTAAAAAAAAAACGACCAAGTTAAAAATGACGTAACACGAAACTACGTAAGTTGAGTGTATGCCAGTACTGTCTACTTTTTCCTTTAACCTTTTCTAATATCTTATAAACTCCTCTCGATTTTTTTCTTCATGTACCCATTGGTATATGCCTCTCTCATGAACTGTTCAATTATGTTCACGCACCGTTTGTCTTTCTCTTCATAATCTCTTTATCCTTTTTCTATCCATATTTCTTCCTCTCTCGTTACCTTTGTTTCTATATCTACCTGTCTATTTCTACCCACGCATTCACTTTTACTCTTTTAGCTCTTTCATTTACCTCACTTGCTTTCTAATCCTCGGTCTTTTTTTTCTTTAAAACTCTTCTCTTTCTCCTTGCGTTTGCTCCTCTAAATTCGTGTAATCAAATCAAAATAGAAAATGAAATCAAACATTTCAGCTGAGTTTACGATATACTGCGTGTACATGCACACACACACACACTTTGAAGTTACCTTTTAACTTAACTAATGTATATGTGTGTGTGTGTGTAGGCATTTATGTATATATGGTGTGTGTGTGGTTGTGTATATGCATCTATATCTACATGGTGTTCATGTATGTATATACGTATTTATTTTTCATATTGTTTCTCCATCTATAACTGCTGAAATTTCATGTATAATTCCGACCCCCCCCCCCTCACCATATATGAAGAATATCTTTAGAAACTTAATAAAAAGATGTAAGCCGAAAATGAACACATGGAAAATAAACTACTAAAACTACTTGATCTAGCTGTTGGATTATTTTAAAATCTGGCATTAGAAATTTTTTTAAAAATCATCTGTTGTCCCACGATCCATTGTTCATTGTGTATATGCATCTATATCTACATTGTCCATTGAGAATTAATACAAAGCCTATGGAAGCACACCAAGGTTAATATGTAGTTTAACATCGAAAAAAAGTTGAAGTAAATTGTCCTAAAAAAAAAATTACAGTAAATGAGATAGCAACTGGAAGTGACAACAATGACATACCAAAATTTCATAAAACATGTCTGATATCCAATGGGTGGGTTTCAGCAACTTCTGTACTTATGAATTTATGAACCATTCATTCAATTTTCTTGACCCGAATGATAAAAGTATCACCCATTCATAGACACTAGAAAGGCGATAGATAGTTGCCAAAAAGGTACCTAGGCGACAATGTGGAACTAGTGATGATTTATTTACATCATATCTTTATGAACGTGTGGCGAAACAAATTTAGACATCATGAAAAACAATTCAAGAATCTCATTTTGTGCATCAATGGCTGTTTTCATTTTATATAAAATATATGTACAGCTTTCATGTTATATTAAATATGTACATGTTCTCTACATTGGTTAAATTGTTTTTTTTTTCTTTCAATAAAATGCATTTTTCAAGGAGAGGTGCAAAACTGCATTAGCCCCGCCAAATTCTTCAGACAAATCTCTTTTAAATCAAACCTAGAATATTAAAAGAAATTGAAGGACACTAGATAATGCAGTCCTAGATATTAATTTCCATCTTTTATTCTTTTACTTGTTTCAGTCGTTTGACTGCAGCCATGATGGAGCACTGCCTTGAAGGGTAACCCAGGACATTTTTTGTTAAGCCTAGTACTTATTCAATGATTAGCTGAACCGCTAAGTTATGGGGAAGTAAACACAGACACAAAGACAGATACACATTCACACACACACACACGACAAGCTTCTTTCAGTTTCTGTCCACTAAATCCACTCTCAAGACCTTTGTCGGCCTGAGGCTATAGGAGAAGACACTTTCCCAAGGTGCCACGCAATGAGATTGAACTCGGAACCATGTGGTTGGAAAGCAAGCTTCTTACCACACAGCCACGCCTGCGCCTATGTCTGAAAAAAAAAAAAATGATGGGATGGTCACAACTGGAATACCTTTAATGATTGATATGATGATCTGTGAGAGAAAAATTAGCTTTACATGGAATACCAAAAAAAAAAAAAAAAATCCAGAAAACTGCTCTAAGAATAAGACATTTCTGCTTCTACATTTCACTCAATCATTATTTTCCAGCAATTGAAGATATTAAAATTCTATGATTTAGGTGTAAGCGTGGCTGTGTGGTAAGAAGTTTGCTTCACAATTACCTTGTTCCAGGTTCAATCCCACTGTATGGCATAGCCTCGGGCCAACCAAAGCCTTGAGTGGATTTGGTAGATTGAAACTGAAAGAAGCCCATCACATGTGTGTGTATTTGTGTCTATGTCTGTCCCACGCAGCTGCTTGACAACTGGTGGTGGTGTGTTTACACCTCCATAACTTAGCAGTTCAACAAAAGAGACTGATAGAATAAATACCAGGTTTACCAAATAATAAGTACTGGGGTCAATTAGTTTGATGAAAATTCTTCAAGGCAGTGCCCCAGCATGGTCACAGTCTAGTGACTGAAACAAGTAAAGGATAAAAGTAAAAAAAGATAGCAAAATGTAAAGATATACTGCTTATATTGCAAGCAATAAATGAACTCTGGGATAAACACATGAAATACCAACAGTAGAATTCCAATCCTTCATAATAATAATAGCAAACTTCAAGACATATTTTCCATGTCCAATTAATGAAATGTTCAATGGTATTCCTTTAGATATGTTTCACTAGACAAATATTTCAGATAAAGCATGTTTTTAACTAACTTGAAATAGCAGCTAAATCCCCTTCAAAAATCACATTCTACCCTATCAAGAAGCTTGCTTCCCAACGATATGGTTCTGGGTTCAGTCCAACTGTGTGGCACTTTGGTCAGGTGTCTTCTTCTATAGCCTCAGGCTGACCAAAGCCTTGTGAGTGGATTTGGTAAACAGAAACTGAAAGAAGCCCATCATATATATGTGTGTGTGTGTGTCTTTGTGTCTATGTTTGTCCCCCACCACTGCTTGACAACCAGTGTAGGTGTGTTTACATCCCTGTAAGTTAGTGGTTTTGCAAAAGAGAATGACAGAATAAATATCAGGCTTTGAAAAAGTACTAGAGTTGATTCATTTACTTAAAAGTTCTTCAAGGCAGTGCCCCAGTATGGCCGCAGTCTAATGACTGAGACAAGTAAAAGGTAAAAATAAAATATACATATACATTCATTTGTTTTTTGACAAACTCTCTAGGGAGAAGAATGATTTAATGAATAACTTCCTAGATTCTAAGCCAGGGATCCCTGAACTATTTAGACCATTGACCCTTTCATGGAATCCTTGAGCCCTCATCGACCCCCAGGCATGTACAAGGAAATAAATAAATAATAATGATAATTAAATAAATGTGCAGTTTCAGGCATTTATCAACCCTTTGAATAGTCCCATCGACCAGTTTGGAGACCCCTGTTCTAAGCCTTGATTCAAAACCAAATCACATTTTTCTGCCAGTTTCTTTACTATTGTTTGCAACTTTTGCACTCAGAAGTTTATGCGAGTCAACAGTCACACTTAGTTAAATTCTGTTGCTTAAGTTAACATTCTTGGGTTAAATACAATTCTAGAGGGATAAACCAGTTACTTCCCACTGTTCTCCAGCTTATATCCAACTATGCAAAATGTACCCAAATTCAGTTCTACTTCCTTTTCATTTGGTCCCTCACTAGAAGACCACATCTATGGTTTGTCTGCATGTGACAATACAACTTTCACCTTCTGTACTTGTCAACCCAGAGAAGTAGGGCCTCTTGCTCTTTTTCTCGTTTCAGTCATTTGATTGCGGCCATGCTGGAGCACCGCCTTTAGTCGAGCAAATCGAATCCAGGACTTATTCTTTGTAAGCCTAGTACTTATTCTATCTGTCTCTTTTGGCAAACCACTAAGTTACAGGAATGTAAACACACCAGCATCGGTTGTCAAGCGATGTTGGGGGGGACAAACACAGACACACACACATATATATATATACATATATACGACGTGCTACTTTCAGTTTCTGTCTACCAAATCCACTCACAAGGCTTTGGTCGGCCCGAGGCTATAGTAGAAGACACTTGCCCAAGGTGCCATGCAGTGGGACTGAATCCGGAACCATGTGGTTGGTAAGCAAGCTACTTACCACACAGCCACTCCTATACCTACAAGATGGACTATAGAACTAAAAAATAATCCGTGAACAACAACTTGAAGAAGTGGTCTTCTGCCATTGTAACAATGAAAGTAAAGGGACATTCCAATCAACAATATTTCTATTCCTCCTGTTTATTTACTGCATGTAGTTCATTACAATTTTGGTGATACTGATGTACAAACATGTATACATTATTGCTACACACACACAGACACACATATATAGATAGATAATGGTGAAATGTTTGTTGTTGGCACTCCGTCGCTTACGTCAAGGGTTCCAGTTGATCCGATCAACGGAACAGCCTGCTCGTGAAATTAACGTGCAAGTGGCTGAGCACTCCACAGACACGTGTACCCTTAATGTAGTTCTCGGGGATATTCAGCGTGACAAGGCTGGCCCTTTGAAATACAGGTACAACAGAAACAGGAAGTAAGAGTGAGAGAAAGTTATGGTGGAAGAGTACAGCAGGGTTCGCCACCATCCCCTGCCAGAGCCTTGTGGAGCTTTAGGTGTTTTCATTCAATAAACACTCACAACGCCCAGTCTGGGAATCGAAACCATGATCCTATCTATGACTGCGAGTCCGCTGCCCTAACCACTGGGCCATTGCACCTCCACAATGGTGAAATGTGTATTGGGAACAAATGGTATAAACTGCATTTTATGTTTATCATATTTCATATATGTATGCATGCATCGGTGGGTGGATGGAATTGCTGTGGGTGGATTACCTTTGATCATGGTTCTGCTTGATCAACAAAAACAACAGCTGCAATAACAACTAATCATTCTCTTGATAGCAATCATATCTCTTGCAGCAGAACAAATAATGATTATACTCATCATTAATATTAATAATGAACATCTTCACTGGAGATCACAATTATCTATCCTAATTATGTATACTAAATATATTTTTGAATGAACCCTCGTGTAACTAGTGTCATTTTTATGCCTGACAGCTCGCTCGCTCTCTCTCTCTCTCTCGCTTGCTGATTAATTATAATTAACAACTGGGAAATTTTACATTCCACAATGGAATACTTCTTAATTAATCTTCTGTTTGCTCCTCAGCATCATTATCCAAATCTCTTTATTTATGTTGATTGTGTATTTAATTAATTATTTATATTCTATTATATGCATTTCCAATTTGGAAGAACAACGTTCTTCTTTGTCTTCTCCTACACATCATACTCTATAAACACCAAAGAGACAATTAATGGAAATCACAGAGTAAACATGAAGTTTAGCTGGTGAAATTCATGACAAGCTAAGAATAAGGAAAGTAACATATCTAAAATGGGAAGTAAATTATTATGTCTAGATATTTAATATTTATGATTAGAAGAGCAATGGCATAGCAGAAATGATAAATATGCCAGACTAAAGGAGTTGTGGTATTTAATTATAAACCTTTAAGTTCTGAGTTCAAATATTGCAGTGATCAGTCTTTCATAATGTGACTGAGATAAATGCAAGGATTGGCTGAAAAGTGCATAGGTTGACCAAGATACTCTTTATTTTTCAACATAGTTTTCGTTGCAGTCCACATGCTTTTTCCATCATGTTGTCCTTCTTTCAGTTTCCGTCCACCAAATCCACTCACAAGGCTTTGGTCAGCCCGAGGCTATAGTGGACACTTGCCCAAGGTGCCACACAGTGGGATGGAACCCAGAACCATGTGGTTTGTAAGCAAGCTACTTACCACACAGCCACTCCTCTGCATTTTTTTTTGTTGTGAGACTATGGATTTCCATCTAGAAAGTTCTCTAAAGTACAGGCCTGGACAGGGTTATCTTTTTTTAAAGAAGACCAGCAGTTGCCCATGCAGCAAGTCTCTGTTTCTCCTCTGTTGTTCAAGGAAACACTAAGGGTAAATATAATTTAGCACTAAGTGTTGTCAGAACACAAAGATTCAGAACTGATATCTCAAGGCTGTCCTTCCAATGCACAAGAGTTCCACCAATCCACCCCTGGTGAGGTACTTTATATATCAACCTTGAAAGGGTGAACAGAAATAATCTCAATGGAGTTTTAATTAAGAACACAGAACAAATACTGCAAGGTACACCGACTCCGTCAGCTTTCCAAATTGTCTCACATTTTGACACAAGGCCAGAAATGTTTAGGAGAGGGAGTAAGTTGATTATATCAACCCCAGTGCTCAACTGCTTCTTATTCTATCAACCCCAAAAGCTGTTGGTTGTGTCATCAATGAAAAATGTCTCAGAACTTAGGGGGATAAAAACGAAAAACAGACTTTGTTTTCCCCCGAAAAGGCAAACTTTCCATATTTAGAAGTAGAAACAGTTCTGTATATATATATATATATATATATATATATATATATATATATTGTTTTTATAATTTGTGTATATTTATTTTATTATAAATGCAAAACAACACCACGGAGGAATCGACATAAACTTTAAAAATAAACCACGATAGGTGAACCGTGATATGGCGAGGGATTACTGTATGTGAAAATAAAGAATAAACAACTCATTTACATAAATACAAAGGTTGAGGAAGACACTTGTCCAAGGAAGTGCATAATGGGATCAAACCTGGAACAACGTGGTTGCAAAGAGAACTACTTCAATCAGACACATAGGATTTTTATTAGCTTAATTTTTTTTTAAATTCCTGTTTTCTTTCATATATGACTCACCCCTTATGGAAGTTTCCTATGTTGTTACCAGCGTTGAAATCTGTATACAATTCTCTATTTCAATGATGAATTTATTAAGATAAACAAAGCAAGATGAGTAAGGCAACTGCTCATCAGAGTCTTTATGAACGACCCCATGGTGACAACAACAGTGTAAGGCACGAAGTGGATCCTCTGAGAAAGAGAGTAACTCGTGACATGGGCATGGATGAGTTTTAAACCTGCGCAGCCACTGTGAATGGTTTGGAAGAAAGTTAAAGTCACCAACTGGTTCTGCTTCAAGTTAGGGAAATATCATATCCTATCTGTCACAGAATGTCCAAGAACAGCTACGTGGGATCACTTTTCTCAATGCTAGATGGTGATGGATGTCGATTTGATGAAACAGCTAAAGTTTCCAGCACACATCACCTAAATCTTGCTGAGACTAGATACCATTTTGTTTTCCAAAATAACAAGGCAGCTAGTCCTACTGGAAGGTAACTGTGTCCAAGGGGGGAAAAGAAAGGAGACTCAAGAGAAGAAGAGAACCGAATAAGAAGGGTTGGTGTTTAAGAATGGGTGGTGAACAAGGTTTTTTGCCACTGGAAGTTGGCAGTTGAGAGTTTCCAGGTTGTATTCTGAATAAAGCCTATGAAACTTAAAGCATTATAGAATCATGCAAAAAAGCCACCAAAAACAGTATAGAGGCTGCTGAGAAAGCATCTAAAAGGCGCTAGTTGAAAAGAGCTGATCAGTGAGGACACATGCATAGTTTCCTTGGATGAGGTTGAATGTTGTAAGGCCTAAAACATCCAGTGACCCCAGGATACACTGCTGACGATGTGTCCAAGCATTGCATTTGTTGATGTATGTTGAATATACACACATGCAAATGTCTAAATGTCTTCTACTATAACCCCTGACCGGCGAGTGCCTTGTGAGTGAATTTGGTAGACAGAAACTGTGTGGAAGCTCCGTCGTATACATATCTATGTGTTTCTCAATTAGTGTTGGATTGTTTACATCTTCATAAACTTAGTAGTTTGGCAGGAAAGATTGAGAGAATAAGTGCTAGACTTGAAAAATAGATAGGGGTTGATTAGTTTGATTACACCCAAGAGGTGCCCAAGCATGGCCACAATCCAATGATTGAAACAAGTAAAATATTAAAAGTGTGTGTGTGTGCGTGCGTGTGTAGAAGGATTTGAAAGCTGTCATTTTGTGCATAACAGCAGGTCTTGTCAACTGTAAACAAAGCAAATAAATTGGGAGGGTGGGGAAGTAATTGAAATTAATTATTATTTATTTTTTTTGCTAAATCATAACCTCCAATATCGAAAACATAGATCTGAAAAAAAATTACGGGTTTAAAAGTTATAGCAGGGGTGAATTCTGAAGAAGTACCAGGAATTGGACTAGTCATTTCCAATTTTGATTTTTTTTTGTTTTTAGAAATGGAACTGCGAGATAATACAATTTTATATATATATAAATGTTTATATAATTATATGATATATAATAATTTATTCGTAACACACACAGTACTGATATAGCTCGTCAACCTTCTACCATTATGCGATAGGCTTCTTTCACTTTCCATCTACCAAATCCACTAACAAGGCTGTGGTTGGCCCGAGGCTACAGTAGAAGGCACTTGCCCAACGTGCTATGCTGTGGGACTGAACGAGGAACCATGTGGTTGACAAGCAAGCTTCTTTCCACACAACCATATATATATGAACAGCCAGACAGGTAGGTTGATAGATAGACAGACAGATAGATAGATAGATAGATAAAGCACATCGCAGAAAGCAAACTGTCCATTGTCATCATATAGAAAGGAACATCTGGAATGTTTGAAATCTATAATGAAACAATTTGATCTAATGAGAGTCTATGTATGAAAGAATCAGAGACAGAGAGGAAGGGAAAATAAGAAAATACTGGGATCTTTCTGATTAACACACTACATAAAACAAATGAAAAGTGGCGCCCGTCAAATCAGAAAGATCCAAATACTTGTAACGGTATCGAAATGTTAAAGTCGGAGATTACCAATTGTAACGATTAATGTTTTTGTGTTGTGTAGTCGATGTGTCACCAATTGTAATGATAATTGTTAGTTTGTAGCGATGTGCTGCAGGATGCGCAAAATGAACAATTCATGAAGTTTTTAAGAAGTTTTTATTTACCGTTACTCTAATAAATGCCATACCACGACGGGTAGGTTAGTGTAATCGTATAATGCAGTTCTTGAAACATGCAAGGTAAAGAAAGTTAATTTCGGCCTGTATAGGTGTGTACACATTCTTGTAGTAGTAAACAGATAAAAAGATAGGGTAATGTTACCGAGAAAAGGATGCGAGCTAGTGATAGTTATAGAGTCGAGGAAAGTTGTCTCATAGTTGGCTGGTTGTAAAACTTCTTTCTCCCTTTGGTTTTGTCTTTAGGTGGCTGCCTGCTTGTGACTATATCTGTAGATGACTGTTCCCTAACTAATTGAGTTGTCACTAGTTACTTCGCTCTGTGTCCCCCAAGTAACTACTGGTTGAGTCGTCGCCGACTGGTGACTAAAACTAAATTTTGCTTGGGGTTTCCTAGCTTTTATAACGATCTAGAAGGATAGATATATTACTGAGAACAATGGATTTAGCTGGTGGTCTTGTTATTTCTATTCTAGATTTTCATGGAGTAGAAGAGGTTAGAAAGGGTCAAAGTGGTGAAGACATTGTTTCGGCCTAGCTAAAGGCATCTGGAAAATATTAAACTGCTGTCAGATCAAAATCATTGTTCCACCGTGGGAAAAGTTCTGACGCAGTGTTAATTTAAATTTGGGTATAGTGGATCGAATCCACTTCATGCCTGCAAGATTCACTACATCCTGATTAAATAAATAGTGCCAAAATTCGAAGGCAAGAGAAACTGGACGAGAGAAAATATTGATCACAGTACATTTCTGAAAGTTAAAAAAGTTTTGGAATATATCATCATCATCATCATCGTTTAACGTCCGCTTTCCATGCTAGCATGGGTTGGACGATTTGACTGAGGACTGGTGAAACCGGATGGCAACACCAGGCTCCAGTCTGATTTGGCAGAGTTTCTACAGCTGGATGCCCTTCCTAACGCCAACAACTCAGAGAGTGTAGTGGGTGCTTTTACGTGTCACCCGCATGAAAACGGCCACGCTCGAAATGGTGTCTTTTATGTGCCACCCGCACAAGCCAGTCCAGGGGCACTGGCAACGATCTCGCTCGAAAATCCTACAGGAGCCAGTCAGGCGGTACTGGCAACGGCCACGCTCATATATATATATATATATATATATATACTCTTTTACTTGTTTCAGTCATTTGACTGTGGCCATGCTGGAGCACCGCCTTTAGTCGAGCAAATCGACCCCAGGACTTATTCTTTGTAAGCCTAGTACTTATTCTATCGGTCTCTATTGCCGAACCGCTAAGTTACGGGGACATAAACACACCAGCATCGGTTGTCAAGCGATGTTGGAGGGACAAACACAGACACACAAACACATTCACATATATATATATACATATATACGATGGGCTTCTTTCAGTTTTCGTCTACCAAATCCACTCACAAGGCTTTGGTCGGCCCGAGGCTATAGTAGAAGACACTTGCCCAAGATGCCACGCAGTGGGACTGAATCCGGGACCATGTGGTTGGTAAGCAAGCTACTTACCACACAGCCCCGCAACAGTTGCTCAGTAGAAGGCCATTGCGAAATCAAAGGCGTCGTCTATCAAGCTGAGGTGTGGGCGAACCCGACTAATTCCACCGGCAGGAACCATAGCAGCTGTAGACACGAGGACAGAGTCAGTAACAAGATCCGATTTTTCCGTTATAACTTGGGAAAATAGATATATATTGAGTTTTTTTTTTTTTACGAAATCCCACGTTTTTGGTTATGGAGGATCCGATTCCGATAAAAAAGAATTTTTTTCAAAAATCGCATTTTCAAAATTTCAACCCTGCCCGCCCCCACCTCCATTTTTCTTTTTTTTTCAGGAATTTTTTTTGGTGGGGGGGGGGGGGAATGCGAAGATTACGATTCTGAAAAAAATTTGTTTGTAAAATTTCAATGTTTCAACAAGGAAAAAAAAAAGAATATATACCCTCAGGCCTTTAAGCAGGCTATCCACATGCTAGAAATAACAGCCAAATCTCACAAAACTGCGATAACACTATGAAATTTTTTTAATGCGATTTTTGAATTTTTTTTTTTTTTTTCAGAATCGGATCCTCCATAACCAGAAACGTGGGATTCTGTAACAAAAAAATAATCAATTTATAACCCCAATTTATAACGGAAAAATCGGATCTTGTGAATTTTCCGAAAGTCCCCAGGGTCGTCAGCGCGCATTTTTTGTTTTTCATATTCATTTTCCACACACTTATTAACAACCCCCCAGGCTGGTTAATTTCTTTTTTTTTTTTGTTTCCGGGTGAGGATCTTTATATTGACCAAAAATATGGTATGCTTTCTTTATTTATATAAGCTAGAAGCAAAATGGTACAAAAAAAAAACAAAATTACGGCATACATCCATAAGCGTGCCCCATCCGATTTGTTGCCTCATAACTTCCAGAAAAAT
Organism: Octopus bimaculoides; assembly: GCF_046866305.1. NCBI lineage: Eukaryota > Metazoa > Mollusca > Cephalopoda > Octopoda > Octopodidae > Octopus > Octopus bimaculoides. Next base: position 39,244,321 of record NC_142945.1, on the reverse strand, counting down.
GGATATTTTTTAATGAAATTTTCTACAAATACGCTTCAGACAGAGTAGATTCCGATTATATCGGAAATTGTGTTGAAAAATATTCCCTAGGGTGGGATGAAGAGTCGGAAAATTCAGGCGAGTCGGCTTTGTTTCCGCATAAGTTCTGGGAAAATGAAAATTTGTTTTTCATGAATTTTTCAGAATGTGTAAATTGCGGTTATACCGTTATTTAACGTGAAAAAGAAAAAAAAAATGATGAGTACATACATACAGGCACATATAACAATTTTTTTTCGAAATTTTCAATTTCATTTCATTCAAAGTGTCAGTTTGTATGTGGACGAATCCAACAATTTTGTTTTTCATATTAAATTCCAATATAATTGTAATCTACACACGCTGAAAGGTATTTATATCAAATTTCATTTAAACAATACTCTCCTGAAAGTTATGAAGAAACAAGCCAACTCGTGTGAATTTTCCGAAAGTCCTCTCCCCACTCACGCAAGAAAAAAAAACTTCTGATATAATCGGAATCTAAACTATCTGAAGCGTATTTGCTGAAAACTTCACACAAAAATATCCATATTTCTGGAAGGTATGAAGCAACAAAGTAGGGTGGGGAACACAGGTGGAAAATTGCTAAAATTACAAAATTAAATAGTAAGTAAATGATCAAAAGATTTGCACACTCTTCTAATTAAAATCGCATCAGGAGATACAAAACATTCACAGAATAATCGCAGGTGATTGCGAGACGGAGAAGCGCTGGAGACTTCAGTGAGACTGGACACTAATGAAGTCGAAAACTTGAGTGTCAGCGGTCTTGTACTTCCAATGTCTCAAAAGCCATAGGCTGAAAAATGTAATTCACCAACAGATTATGGTATTTCAGTGCCTTATTTCATTCAACTCCAGATTAAGGACTTGGTGATGGAGGAAATTAGTCTTTAACGGTAAAGTCCCATACTGCAAGTAAATAGTGGATGGCTACAGATTCTTTTTAAGACTTAAAGCTTAATGTTGTTAGTAAATGGTTAACGGAGAATCTCAAAATATATAAATATTTCTCATGGCGCCATCAGAGAGAATGGAAAAGGCGTTGCTCCGGATAGCGAGGGAGATTTGCTGGAAAAGTCCCATACTAGGTATCTCTGTACAACTTAAAAGGCTTCACAATCAGCGGAGACATATAAAATTTTGATTTTTGTGAGACGCTCTGGTGGCCTTCCAAGCTTTATATAACTTGGGAGTCTCACGGAGTCCGACATTGGGTACGTACAGACGAAATATCCAGCCTGGTACTACACGTGTACTTTACGTGAAAGGAATCAGACTGATCAAAGGTGAAGTTAAAACCGGCCGCCTAAAAGAAAACATATGAATATTGACCAATCAGAATGTAGGATTAATTAAATTCTTCAACAACTTCAACTTCCGCTTGTGTTAGTTGCGAAGGAAAAGTACGTTTAAATTAACTGGAGAATGCTTTATTAAAAAGGGAGGTAACTATAACTTATTTCCGTTACATGAAACTTTGCATTTGATAACTTGGTTAAGTCTTCTGCCTAGGCAGAAAAAAGAGTAGTAATGGCTAAACCAGAGGTCGATCTTAATGTTATAGTTTATGAATTTCTGAAGGAAAAGAACAAGGAGACTGCAGACTTATTCAGAAAGCGCTTTAATATCGTAAGTGTTTCCTGTATTTGTTAATTTCTTGTTTATTTCCGCTGAGGTAGTCACTAGTAGCCGACATGTGGTCAGTCCTGTTCTGTTGTAACGAAGCTAGTATTGAGATCATTATAATATCATTTGTTATTATAATTATTGTTTAGTAATAGTTTAAACACAAAATCAAAACATTAAACTATATAAATCGTAATACGTAATTTATTCCGCGCTCTATTTCATTTAAACATCACTTCAAAAGGGAAACACATTACTTGTTGCAGATGATAAAATTTCAGACTCAAAAACTAAACCAAATAAGCAAAAAAATAAATGAAGTATTTCTATTATATGTCTGTAATATTAATATATCCAGGAATATGTTTTAAGCGAAGAGATGTAGCATAAAACTCATCACTTTACTTATTACGCACGTGTTTAAATGTGTAATGCTCCGATTGCCACGTGGGGTGAAACGGAACTTTCAGTAATCTTTCTCCCTCCTTACCGCTGTTATTTTGTTTATTAAATTAATTAGTAATCGGTATTTTAACGGGGTCGTTGATATTGTTGAACATTTCTAGGTGTATTAGTAGTTTTCCTGTCGTATGATTAAATACTTAAACTTTTGATTCTCTAAATGTATGTTGCTTAGTCCCAATTTAACCCTGAGCTAGGAAACGTCTGATGAAATTATCCTATCGCTAAACACCCCTCTTTTGTAGAGGTTACCTTGAAAAATATTAAAACGACAATCCATAGAATTAATAAACAAGGATGAAACAGGAAAAGCAGATGGAATGTGTAAAGTAAATTGCTGTATGAATATCTAACTTAGCATGGTCAAAGTAGTCATAAAGTTCGCTTGAGTCTCGGGTCCGTTACCCTTGTTTGACATATGGACCCATAGCCTCGTGAGTAAAATAAGGTTGACAGGAACTGGGAGCCTGTCGAATGAATCGTACCTGTAATTTAAAGGTACAACTATGTCACTCATTTCGCCTGAAAACTATTAAAAATACACGTGCCCGTCGCTCGAATCTTAATTCAATGAGGAGATAATTCACTTGATTGAACAACTGAATTACTCATCGTCAAAACCAACGGAGAACCATTTGTATTTAGGACTGTCGATCTAACACTACTACTTGGGTGGTAATTACTAGTTGGCTCTCTGACTTTAAAAAAAAATAGAAATAGGTTTTTAAAATCGGATTTTGTGAATTATCCTGAAGACCCCCCCCCCTCCCCGGTTTGTTGGCGCAAATTTTTGTTTCTATATTCGTTTAGTACACTTTTTTTTTTTGGAACCTCAACATATGAGGTGAATAAAAGTGAGTAGGAACAAAACAGGGAGTGTGGGTGGGTAGAGATAAAAGTAGGGGATGATTGTAATGAAGGATGGCTGTAAGTGTGGAGGAGTAGGTAACAACTTGAGAGACTGGGTAGAGTTGAGGGCTGGATGTAGTGAATGATGGATAAGTGGCTAGAGGTGACCAATGATACATATGAATTTGGGAGGTGTGGGGAGAGTAGGGAATGACTGGCAATGCAGAAAAAGAAGGGTGAGAGAAAGTGAATGGAGAGGTTTGTATTAATGAAGGAATGAATAACAAATGAAATGGTTCTTGGGTCATGAGCAGGATAAGTGGTATCAGGGTAAAGCTAGTGAATTATGCAGTTGTGCTCACATTTAATTACAGCAGCAGCAGCAGAGGTGATGAGAATGTCTTGAGAAAAATTGCATGCAAGGGTGAAAGGGAGCATCTTGCATATATAAGGAATGAGAGAGAGAGAGGGAAGGAGACATTGTGCTTTCAGAATCTCAGTTTTGCTGAGGTGGACAGGTTTTAAGCAATGCCAAAAGAATTCCCTCAGTAGCACTTGGAGAACCAGGACAGAGGTCCTCTATTCAGTGTTCTAAAAACTCTACAAACATGCCATCCACTTATAGTATAAGGAGTAATCAAAAATGCTACTGTGCTATCTCATTACTATAGGAAGTGTAGTAGTTTTAAATAAATGAAATTACAGTGACGAAAACAAGTTCAGGATAGATTTCAACCACAACACAGAGGCTTTTTTCTTCTCTTGATAAAGAGCATGTAGCCCAAAACATCAGTCTTCTTTCCTTATATCATTGATTATTTGTTGCTGATGCAGACCTCAACAGGCTTCTAGAATTTTGTCATATTACTAGTATGAATCTAATAGTGGCCACCACAATTACTCAGTACACCCACTCCTTTGATATTTAACTACCCCAAATTGCCAGTAAGATGTCTCTATAGGTAAGTTATTGTTTAGCCCTAACATGGCTGATAGAGATGACCTGTGATTAAAAACATTCCATCCATATCACCATCTTAAGACTACATTGTCCAGTGTGTTCCTCTGCTTTAAATCCATTAGCTCTTATCAGCTAACATTATCCTCCTAGGCTTCTCTCACTTGCATCTTTAACCCTTTAGCAGTTAAGCCTTCCATATCTGACTCAGATATTCTACCTGTCTTATGTTCAAACCAGCCAGATCCAGCCTCTCCCACCTATCCTACAATGCCATTCTAAAAATAAGCAATCACATCCTCAAAATCTCAAAGCTATGAGATAAAGTAGGATTAATTAAAAACAGTGTAATTAAATAAACATTACATTTGATAGCATTGTCTGAATACTGAAAAGAGTTATGACATTTTTCTACCCAACTTCTTAACCTCCATACTCATCATATGTTCAAAACAACATTTTTATTTGCCTACTATAGGAGTGGCAGTGTACTCTCACTTGCCTTGCCGGGTCTTCTCACGTACTGCATATTTCCAAAGGTCCCGGTCACTGGTCATTGCCTCGGTGAGGCCTAAAGTTCGAAGGTCGTGCTTCGCCACCTCATCCCAGGTCTTCCTGGATCTACCTCTTCCACAGGTTCCCTCAACTGCTAGGGTATGGGCACTTTTTCACACAGCTATCCTCATCCATTCTTGCCATATGTCCATACCAGCGCAATCGTCTCTCTTGCACACCACAACTGATGCTTCTTAGGTCTTAACTTTTCTCTCAAGGTACTTACATTCTGTTGAGTATGCACACTGACATTACCCATCCATCGGAGCATACTGGCTTCGTTTCTTGCAAGCTTACGCATGTCCTCAGCAGTCACGGCCTATGTTTCACTGCCATGGCTGTTCGTACACATGCGTCATACAGTCTGCCTTTTACTCTGAGCGAGAGGCCCTTTATCACCAGCAGAGGTAAGAGCTCTCTAAACTTTGCCCAGGCTATTCTTATTCTAGCAGCTACACTTTCAGTGCACCCTTCCCCGCTACTGACTTGGTCACCTATGTAGCGGAAGCTATCAACTACTTCTAGTTTTTCTCCCTGGAGTGTGGCACAGGTTGTTTTCTGCACATTTTCAGTGTTTATTGCTCCTGAGCATCTGCCACATACAAAAACTATCTTGCTAGTTAGCCGTCCTTTGATATTGCTGCACCTCTTATGTGTCCATAGCTTACACTGGGTACATCTTATGGAGTTTCTACCTACGCCTTTTCTACAGATCGAGCAGGGTCATCTACCTGAAGGGGTTTGTATTTTGTCTACCTTCCTACTTATTAGGACTTTGGTTTTAGCTAGGTTGACTCTAAGGCCCTTCGATTCTAGTCCTTGCTTCCACACCTGAAATTTCTCCTCTAGTTCTGATAGTGACTCAGCAATTAGGGCAAGGTCATCAGCATAGAGGAGCTCCCAGGGGCATCCTGTCTTGAATTCCTGTTATTGCCTGGAGGGCTATGATAAATAGGAGGGGGCTGAGGACTGAACCTTGGTAGACCCCTACCTCTACCCGGAATTCTTCACTGTACTCGTTGCCAACCCTCACCTTACTGACAGCGTCCCTGTACATGGCTTGCACAGCTCTCACTAACCACTCATCTATCCCTAGTTTCCTCATTGACCACCAGATAAGGGAGTGGCGGACCCTGTCAAAGGCTTTCTCCATGTCAACGAAAGCCAGGTACAGAGGTTTATCTTTGGCTAGGTATTTCTCCTGCAGCTGTCTTACCAGAAATATAGCATCAGTGGTGCTTTTTCCTGGAACAAACCCAAACTGCATCTCATCTAAACTGACTTTCTCCCTAATTTGTTGGGCTATGAACCTCTCCGTGACCTTCATTACCTGATCCAACAACTTGATACCTCTGTAATTGTTTGTGTCTAGAGCATCACCTTTACTTTTGTGGCAGTTGACTATTGTGCTGCTACACCAGTCATTGGATATGACTCCTTCGTGTATCACCTGATTAACTATACGGGTAACTAGGCTATAGCCAACACTGCCAAAGATTTTGAGCATCTCTGCAGTGATTCTTGATGGGCCGGGGGCTTTCCCTGTCTTCATACTCTTGATCGCTTTATCTACTAAGGTACGGTCAATTAGGATAGCTGGTCCCTCTGTTGGATCAACATGCAGCACACTCTCTTCCTCCCATTCATTCTCTTTGCAGCCTCGTTTAGTGCAAGTGAGCCATCATCCAAGCTGACACATTTCTCACCTACTACATCACGATTCTCTCTCACATACTGTCTTGCAACACGAAATACTTCAAGTCTTTGGTCCTCACGGTGCAGAACATTGGCAAATTTTTTCTTATCTGCTTTCCTTCTGGCTAAGTAAACCTGTCTCCTAGTTTCCCTTCTGGCAGTCTGATACAATTCCCTGTGGGCGTTAAAGCAGTGATGATGATAATGGAAATATATTGTGTTTATTTATGTTGCCAAATTACTGGATCAGGTGATGAAAGTTACAGAAAGGGTCATGGCTGATTTAATTAGGAAGAGAGTTAGCCTAGATGAGATGCAGTCTGGTTTTGTGCCAAGGAGAAGTACTACTGCTGCTATCTTCTTAGTGAGGCACTGCCAGAGATTTACCCAAAAATAAACCTTTGTATTTGGCTTTTGTTGACATGGAGAAAGCCCTTTGAGTGGGTTCCCCGCTCCCTTATCTGGTGGGCAATGCAGAAGCTAGGGATAAATGAATGGTTAGGGATGCTATCAGTAAGGTGAAAGTTGGCAAAGAATTTAGAGTACAGGTAGGAGTGCCTTGTACAAGTGTTTGCCAGTGCCATATTAAAAGCACCCAGTACATTCTGTAAAAGTGGTTGGCATCAGGAAGGGTATCCATGCCAAAACGTAATTGGAGCCTGGCCAGCTCCTGTCAAACCCATGCCAGTGTGGAGAATAGATGTTCTGTGATGATATGTTAGTCAGATTCTTATATAATCAGGTAGCTGCAAATGGGTTAATACAGCTGTAGTGTTTTTCCAGTAATTGTAGACTTCAATACTGGTTTATGTTGTAATAAACAGTTGCAGCTATGATATATGCATGAATTCAGAAGACATTGATTACTGATAAAGTATGGTTACAAATCCATTTTTAAAATATGCATTTTTTTTTTGCATCAGATTTTCATGTAGATTATATATTTTTTTCACCCTGATTTAGAAATCGTTTCCAACTTGGAGTTACTGATTAGAAAGTCGTTAAATTTTAATGAGCTAGAACTGAGACTAATGCACTGATGGGTATTGTTTTAATATTGTAAACTAATTTAACTTTGATCTGCAAAGCTGTCCTTTCTACACATTGTTTTTCTATGTTAAAATATTGATTTTTCTTGTTTACCGGAGTATGTTTTTAAAAGGAGTATCTTCTGGGTTTGGCTTTAAGGAAATTAGTAGTGTGAGATATTGATCATGGATATATTTGGTAGTTACTTCTTTTTGTTGGAATGTAGGCGCTGTCTAATCTGTAAATGCTATGTTGACTTGTTTGGAGTAAACAATGATTGAAATGTGTATGTATATATATATATATATATATGTATGATCGCTGACCAAAACATTCAATTTTTTTTCTCCGTATTCTTTCTGTTGAAGAGTGTAGCTTGAAACATTAAAGACTTTCTGTATTCCCGAGCGTTAAACTAATACATCCTTTTGTTGTTTACACCACCTGTCCTCGTCTGTTGTTTTTTTCGTAAATTCTCCCATATATACAGATAAGTATGTATGTATTTTGAAAATACTTCACAGCTTGACAGCTGTACCCTGCATAGTTACAAGTTGCCCTTTGGCAAGGCATAGCCCCCATTCAACCACTGTACCAAAGGTATAGCAAAGTCATGGGACTGCAGCATAGCGGATTGTGAAGAGGTAGTGGAAGAGCTCAACTGAGTCGATGGTGCTTCTTACATTGATGTTGAATGGAGAAATCCTAGAAGACCAACGGTCAAGATCAGCAAGCTCCATCAAAAGAGTGACTTCAACACATCCATAGGGGTGGCATCCATGGTTGCGTAATCAGCTAATGAAAGATTCACCATGACTCAAACTCCCAGTTCAAATTCATAATAAAGGAATTGGATGGCAACAAAGAGTCATGGGAATCCATGAAAGCAGTGAGAACATATATGAATGAGAAATTAAGATAACCAGGTTTATAGGCTGTTCCTTTATGATCTGTTCTGGTTAAGCATCCCAATGCACTTGGAACAGACAATGCATGGTTCCAAACAACCATGAAGCTGAAATGTAAATAGGAACTAATAATATAAATTTCTCCTTATCTTATTCTTACCTACATTTACTCTGTACTTCCTAACTAAGTAATAACTATTTAGTATAGGAGTTAACTTTACTATTCTGGAAGCAGACTGGAATATAATGATATTCTGTGTAGAGCTCAAAACATAGCAGTAGTGGGTGTATATCTATTTGTACACACAAGATACACTATGTGTGTGTGTGTGCAGACATGGTTTTGAGGTTTCTTAACTTCACAGCCATGTGGTCTTAAGTTCAGTCCTACTGTGTGGTACCTTGGACAAGTGTCTTCTACTATAGTCCTAAGCTAACGAAAACCTTTTGAGTGGATTTGGCAGACGGAAATTGAAAGAAGTCCATTGTATATGTATGTGTCATTGTATATGTGTGTGTCTGTGTGTCCCACCTCCATCACCACTTGACAATGGGTGTTGGTGTGTTTACATCCCCATAACTTAGTGATTTAGCAAGAGACTGATTGAATAAGTATTAGGCCCAAAAAATAAGTCTTGGGGTCAATTTGTTTGACTAAAATCCTTTCAATGCAGTGCTCCAGCATGGCTGCAGTCAAATGACTGAAACAAGTAAAAGGATAAAGAATATATGTTTGTGTGTGCTGTTGTCTAGACATCACAGGATGGTTGTAAATCATGGTTGTCATACAAACAAGGTTGTTTGTTTCTGATCTTCTGTGAAAAAAACCATGTCCAGCTATGAGAAAATATTACCTTGCCTGGGAGCAGGTGACAGTTAGTGACTAGATGGGCATCAGGGTGTAGAAAATTTGTCTCAACAAATTATATTGGACCCATACAAGCCTGGAAATGTAGATGTTAAAAATGCTAATGATATACAATATATATATATATATATATATATATATATATATATATATATATGGTCATCCCATAAATAATGCAGTTTTTTCACTTGCATGAACTAAAACTCGGCATGGGATGGGATCAATCTTCTGTTTTATAGTAAACTAAATTAACACTTTGCATTTATTTAGTGCTAAATTGTTTCACGCACTAACTTCATGATGACAATTTTTTTTTTCTAAATTCTGTATTACTTTCAAAATTAACTGAAATAAAGGCAATAATTTTCAGCAGAAATACAATAACAAAAGGGTTAACAAGAATTATTTGTTAGATATGAACCAAGCTAATACAAAAACCCAGCCTAGTTTCAATTGTTCTCTTCTTTCCTTTCTTTGAGACATTAGAGGCTGATTTGAGGAGGATTTGGCTGTTGTTGCTTGTTGAGCAACTATAGTAACTTCCTCATTGGCTTATAATTATCCATCCATTATCCAGTGTTTCAGTAATAATGCACCAGTATTGTTTAATAAATGCATTGTCAAGTAGCTGTATATCTATAAAGAGAGGAGAGTACTGATCAGTGAGACCATGTTAAGCATGGCCACAAATGGAGCAGTAGTGGTCAAGGAGAGACTACCTTGACCATGACATAATGAATAGATTGGCATGTGACCATAAATGTCCGAGATGGGTAATATTGATTAGTTCAGTGAGATAATGTTGACCTTGGCAGAATAAATAGATTGGCTTGTAGCCACAAATTTAGAAAGTGGGGAGAGAGAGTATTAGTTACTGTGACAGCTTTGACCATAGCAAGATTTGAACTCAGAATGAAGATGGATGTAAATAAATACTTGGTGTGACTGTGTGGTAAGTAGTTTGCTTCCCAACCACATGGTCCCAGGTTCAGTCCCATTGTATGGTACTTTGAGCAAGTGTCTTCTACTCTTGTCTCAGCAGTTCAGCAAATGCGACTGATAGAATAAGTACCAGGCTTAAAAAGAAAACAAGTAGCGGGGTCAATTAGTTTGACTAAGATTCCTCAAGGCAGTGCCCCAGCATGGCCACAGTCTAATGATTGCAGCCAATGAAAGATAAAAAGTCAATGTTTCTACACTTGGTGTTTATATGTAGCTGTTGCCATGGGGACAGCTGTGGAACTTGAAGATAATGGTGGCGGCTGTCAGTGTTAATTTTTGAAGTGTGGTGTTATCTAACTCTGTCTGTGTCTCCCCCCCCCCCCAGCCATATCTTGTGTGTTGTTTACAACTGCATCCTCCCATCTGTACTGGCTGAACTTCCATCATTTTCATTAATATTGTCTCACCCCCACCTCCACCCTTCCCTCCTGGCTTTACATGTCCCTAACTTGATAGACTTAGTCCATTTAATAGAAAAACAGGCAGTGTGGTGAGTTGTTATGTCTGATGATGATGATGGTGGTGGTGGTGGAGGAGGAGGAGGAGGAGGAAAGGCAGAGACAGCAGCTGTTTAGTTGGAGCTTCTCCCAGTTGGCTACCATTCCGTATCCTCTGTATTTTCCTCCAGTGTATACATACTATAAACAAATGCGCTGTATATACACACACGTGTGCACACACAGAGTTCTCATGGAGATGCTTCAAGTAAAAATCACTTTATATGTGAGATGTTGAATTTTTAAACTTGGAAAGCATGCACACACACACACACACACATCATCATCATCATCATCATCATCGTCGTTTAACGTCCGCTTTCCATGCTAGCATGGGTTGGACGATTTGACAAGACTGGTGAAACCAGATGCCTACACCAGGCTCCAATCTGATTTGGCAGAGTTTCTACAGCTGGATGCCCTTCCTAATGCCAACCACCCAGAGAGTGTAGTGGGTGCTTTTACGTGTCACCCGCACGAAGGCCAGTCAGGCGGTACTGGCAACGGCCATGCTCAAGATGGTGTATTTTATGTGCCACCTGCACAAGAGCCAGTCCAGGGGCACTGACAACGATCTCGCTCGGAAAAATCCTACGAAGGCCAGTCAGGCGGTACTGGCAACACTTGAATTTATAGCATGAATATAGTCAGCTTCTATTGGTTAAGGTCAGTAGTGTATGATGCATGGTGATTGAAGTCAACACTGAAACGGTAGTCTCTATCGCATATACAGATGTGACCAATTGGTTGACTGTAGAACTGTACACTTTGTCAGAAACTTCTTTCTTTATCCAGGTTCTAATTCTGATCTGAATGCTTAGCTGAAAGTGCCAGCCAAATGCTGAGGCTGATTTTTATATTCTTAAGCCGTTAGCATTTGGATTATTCTGTCAAATGCAATGCTTTTTCATCCACATTGTTTTTAATTAATCATGCATTATTTTGTAGCTTTGAAATTTTGATGATGGGATTGTATATTTTATAACGGCATTGAAGGGCAGGTGTAATAGGCTAGATCTGGCTAGTTTGAACATAAAACAGGTAGCATATTATGGCCAGTTTAAATGATAAAGGGTTAAAGCATCCTAGATGTGAGTGGAATTATAATAGAAGAGTAATCTTTTATCTTTTACTTGTTTCAGTCATTAGACTGTGGCCACCACTTTGAAGGATTTTAATCAAGTGAAGTGACCCCAATATGTTCTTTAAAGCCTGGTACTTATTCTATCGGTCTCTTTTGCTGAACTGCTAAGTTATGGGGGTGTAAACACACCAACATCAGTTGACATGTGGTAATGAGCAACTAACACAGACATGCACGCACTCACATATAATAGGCTTCTTTTAGTTTCCATCTGCCACATCCACTCACAAGGCCTTGGTCAGCCTGAAACTATAGTAGAAGATACTTGTCCAAGGTGCCACACAGTGGGACTGAACCTGGAGCCATGTGGTTGGGAAGCAAACTTACTATATAGCAACAATCTTTTCTCTTTGATAATTCCCAAAACCTGGGAATGGCCAGGCTCTTAATATAAATGCATTGCTTACATTGGCCTTACCAAGCATTTGATTAAATTTCTTCAATGCAGTGCTCCATTGACTGAAAACAAAAGTTAAATGATAATCTAGTAACTGGTATACTAATGTTTCCATAGAAACACATGGGGAGTTCAACCCCCCCCCCCCCCATCTCTCCAGAAATCAGTTCCTTTTCATTTAAATTTATGTCTATCTGTTAACGACTGTGCTCGCTCCATTATCATTTGTTACTTTTGCATATTTTGTGATCATTGTTGTAAGTTTTCTTGAGAGGCTGTTTTATTATTCTATTTCAGCCCATCTCAAAGAGTTCTGGAACTAAACTAAATGATATTTACCGTTTTTGGAAAACGTAAGTATTCTAATGTCGTTCTTTATTACTATGATCTGTGTTGGGATCAGGGCTGTGGAATTGGTATACAAAGCCTCTGTTTGGAATTAACCTAATCATATAATTATTATATTGATTGAGAGCATCTAATGTAAATGGCTGGTTTGAGCCAACAGGGTATGGCTGTTCGGTAAGCAGTTTGCTTCCCAACCACATGATTTTGGGTTCAGTACAGATAGACAATAGGGTAATGCCGTTAATAGGAGCAGTTGAGAAGGTGAAAGGCATGGGGTAAAGTGTAGTGTCTGTATTACCCCGAGAGACTTGGGGGAAGTTTTGAAATATTTTTGTTTTAATCCAAACTTTTGAACCTTTAAACTTTAAAAGTAATGGGGAGGGGGAGAAAAAATTCTGGAGCTTTAAACAAGGATTTCGAAGGGTCTCCTCACAGTTCATGTACTCTATTAAAACCTTGCCCTTTCACACTGCTTCAGCTTATCATTTTCCCATTTTTTTCGCCATTTTTAGCTTTTTGTCTCTCCATTGCTAATTGCTAATTTCTCAATTGTCAATTTCTTCTACCTGTTCATTCCTTCTGTCACCTTCACAGGTACCTTAGCTCATACCCATACTAACTTTTCTTAGCTTAGCGTCTCTGTTTCTTTCTGACACTACTCTTTACCCCCACCTTTCACCTTCCCAGCTTCTCTTACTAATAATTGTTGTTCGCACTCAGTCTCTTATGACGTCGAGGGTTCCAGTTGATCCGATCAATGGAACAGCCTGCTCGTGAAATTAACGTGCAAGTGACTGAGACTCCACGGACACGTGTTCCCATTAACGTAGTTCTCGGGGATATTCAGCGTGACAAGGCTGACCCTTTGAATTACAGGCAGAACAGAAACAGGAAGTAAGAGTGAGAGAAAGCTGTGGTGAAAGAGTACAGCAGGGTTCGCCACCATCCCCTGCCAGAGCCCCGTGGAGCTTTTAGGTGTTTTCGCTCAATAAACACTCACAACGCCCGATCTGGGAATTGAAACCGCGAGTCCGCAGCCCTAATCACTGGGCCATTGTGCCTCCACTCTACTAATAGTATTACCGTTTATCTTCACTAGTCCCTTTCTTTTAATCTTCGTAGACCTGCTTCTTAGCTTTAATGATTTTATCTATAGTACTATTTTACCAGTATACTGTCTTCCATCTTGTTGGAACCTTACCCCATTCACTGATCTGGTCTATTGCTTACAGTAGGTTGTTGTCTTGTCATAATTCCCACTTGGCCTCTATTAAAAGTCTCTACCTTCTCTTCCCTCTTGTTACCTTCTCTTCCCTCTTGTTACCTTCTCCTCCCTCTTGTATACATCAACTAATACTTCTGAAACCACATTCTGTGAAGGTGTCTTTCAGCTTCCACAGATACTTATGCCTGATTGTTTTGAGGCCATACATTACACTGCTGTGTGCTATTCTGTGATGATATTGGGTGTTATAGAGAAGTGAGGGCATTGTTAATATGAAATACAAAACTATTAGTACAAGTAAACTCCTCTTCCAATAAAAATACAAAGAGATCCAAAAGTATGTGGTGGGGCAGTTAGTCATGTGTGGTTGGCAAGATGAAAGACATTAAGGATTGATTGCTGGAAAAAAAGAAAACCACTTAACCTGTGGCAGTTGATGTGACTTTATTGTATTTGCTATATTGAATTTTAAGTATTGTATTTTATCTGTTATATAAATGTTCCATAATGAATTGTCTATTGTAACATTATGAATGAGTTGCATTATAACAAAACTATATATATGTGTGTGTGTGTGTGTATATATAATAAAACATATCAGAAAAAAAGCACACTCTAAAGATATATATATATATATATATATATATATATATATATATATATATAGTGTAGTATATTGCCACTTAAGTGTGGCTGACCCCTAGGGGTGGATGTTACTGTTGCTTTTAGCCCCTAGGGGTCAGCCACACTTAAGTGGCAATATACTACACTTTATCGTGCAGTTACTGTTAATACTTCATTTAGAGAATTAACATTGCTTGTTTTCACCTTTTCAATATCAGTGAAGAATGTCACTGGAAAAGAAGATATAAGGTCTGCCAGGTTTTTCTCTCTCACCAAGGTCATCAGCTGTCGAACGCCGACGAAGGGAAATAACCCTGAAATCCGGATACGTTCGTGCTGCTGGTCGAGGTGAGAGGGATAACTCCCTTGGCAAACAGGACACAGTCGTGTGTTGATAAGCCAGCTGGAGGAGATGTCCTCCTGGGGCTAAAAGCAACAGTAACATCCACCCCTAGGGGTCAGCCACACTTAAGTGGCAATATACTACACTTTATCGTGCAGTTACTGTTAATACTTCATTTAGAGAATTAACATTGCTTGTTTTCACCTTTTCAATATCAGTGAAGAATGTCACTGGAAAAGAAGATATAAGGTCTGCCAGGTTTTTCTCTCTCACCAAGGTCATCAGCTGTCGAACGCCGACGAAGGGAAATAACCCTGAAATCCGGATACGTTCGTGCTGCTGGTCGAGGTGAGAGGGATAACTCCCTTGGCAAACAGGACACAGTCATGTGTCGATAAGCCAGCTGGAGGAGATGTCCTCCTGGGGCTAAAAGCAACAGTAACATCCACCCCTAGGGGTCAGCCACACTTAAGTGGCAATATACTACACTTTATCGTGCAGTTACTGTTAATACTTCATTTAGAGAATTAACATATATATATATATATATATATATATATATATATATATATATATATATATATAATATATATAGATATATATATTTGAATTTCTATGCTTCTTTTTGGCATCAGTTGGGATAAAGTGTGTTGTTATGGCCTATTCTAACTTTACATAGAGATGTATGCAGTACTGAGAACAATACTGTTAATATCTATCACTCCACACTATGTAAAGTTAGAATAGGCCATAGCAACACACTTTATCCTGATTGATGCTAAAAAGAAGCATAGAAATTTAAATATATCTATGTGTATTTCTTTAGACTGTGCTTCTTTTCTGATATATGTTTTATTTTATATATGTATATATATATATATATATATATATATATATATATATCACTTTTGTAAACCTCCTTTATCATCCTTTTTTACCTTACTTTCCTTCACCTACCGTCTCTTCGTCTCCGTGTTTTTCTCCTTGTCTCCGTATTCTTTCTGTTGAAGAGCGTAGCTCGAAACGTCAAAGACTTTCCGTATTCCCGAGCGTCATACTAATATATACTTTTGTTATTTACACCACCTGTCCTCGTCTGTTGTTATTATTTGTATATTCTCCCATATATATATATATATATATATATATATATATTAGAAGATTGGAGGTGATGTACAGGAATTATATATTAGAAAAAAATAATTATATATATATATATATATATATAGTTTTGTTATAATGTGACATATTTATTTTTATGCTGCTTTCCTATGCAAGTTACCTGCTCTGCAGCTTGCATCATCCTTGTATCCTGCATTTCAGAATATCCTAACCCGAATTCTACTGTAAATACTTGGAACACTTAAATTTCTATACAGTTTTAAATATATATATCTAGATTTTTAAAATATACAACAGGAGCTGGCCAGTCACTGGACTTCTGAGTGTGTTATGGCATGGTTTTTACAGCTGGATGCTCTTCCTAACACCAATTTTTAAGTGGCACCAGCACTGGCAAGGTCACTAAGTAACTTGCAAGACAAGGATCCTTTGACAGGGGATGGGGCGTTGGAGGAGGGGGACTTTGTGTTAGATGATGTAAAGTTACAGTGAGACAAAGAGACAGAAACAGGTATCTTATACGGGAGGTGCATGGTTACCTGGCCAGAGAGAGATGAAATGAGGACAGAAACAGGTATGCTGCTGTAAATGAGATATATGGTTTAGAAACAATTTTAGAAAGATAATTTGAAAATTTATATTTTAACATTTTTAACATTTAAACTAGCCATGTCCGGCCCAAGTACCTGTTTCATGTCCAAACCAGCCAGATCTGGCCTCTCACACCTACCCTATAATGTCATGCTAAAAGTACACAATCATATCACTGAAATCTCAAAGCTACGAGATGATGCATGATTAATTCAAAACCGTGTGAATAAATAAGCATCACATTTGAGATAGTAACCTGAATATTAAAGGGTTAAAATTCCCTAATTGTTACATACAATAGCCATTTCATGTAGCAGGAAATCGTGGTCTGAGTTCTGTAGATTCCAGATTTGCATCTACAGAAAACTATGTAAAACTTCATAATAAAATTGTATTCAAAAATAAATTACTGTAGTTTATTCGTGCCAACTTGTGTACAAATGTTAACACTAGCTGCCTTTTCTTAAAAAATTTCTAATTAAAACACTATGTTCCAATTAAAATAATTGTGAATTTATATTGGTTTCATAAAACAACTGTAACTTATTTATTTTTTTCAACATTTCTATTTATTTTTATTGAAGTAATGTTCAAAATCTTAACTTGAAAGATTCTTACATAAATCTTTTATGAAATTTTTGTCTCAAAACTAGACTAATTAGCAGTAAAATCAATGAAATAGACGTAAATTAATATTAAAATTTTGTTTAAATATCACCGTATGAAATGAGCTATTAGCTGAGATTAAATGACAGAATTGTATATACAGGGGGACTTCAAAGAAGAATTGTGTGCATTATTGGATTTTCACTCGAACATGAGCACATATAAAATAAGTCTGTGTGTTTGTGTATACATACATGTGTGTAGAGAGAGAGATTTATGTGTGTGTGTGTGTGTGTGGAAAATACCATTACTGTAATTTATCCAAATGTTTAAATAAAATTTCAAAATTAAATAAATTAATTCTTACCCACATCATTATAATTAAACAGAAATTTTCTTTTTTCTGACTCTGAATTTAAAATACAAGTAATTAAAACAAATGGAAAATGAGACGAATTCGCAAAGTTTATAAAATTTAGATAGCTTCTGAATACCATTTATTATATTTGTGGTTAAAATGCCCTGATTTCATTTACTTTGTTCGGTTTGTCCTTTTTGTTTTTTGGTATAGTGTTTTATTCTCTACAAAGGTTTATATGGAACACATGAATTAGAGTAACCATAAATAGTTGATGAGTTTTTGAGTCGTATGGAAGACAGTGTGTCTAGTTTCTCAGGAACTTAGAAGAGTTATCTTGTGATTTGTCTTCAACATCACTTTCACCGATGCTCTCTCAGATATTTCTGTTGAAAATCTAAGCATCCGGTTCATAGTGCACCATATGGGTTGTTGTTGTTGTCGTTGTTGTTGTGGACATTGGTGTAAAGCAGTGTTTCTCTTGGGGGTGTGAGAGCTGTGAGGATTGAAAGGGAATGGACAAGTTACCATGGCGGTGATTTACAACCAACATGATGGTAATTTGTCGAACACCTTGAAGAAAGAATTGTGTTTTTGCAAATTCTGTTTTCCCGTCTCTAGTATCCTTGTCATATGAACGAGCTTGTTCATTTCCTTCCAGTCTTCTGTGAAAAGCATGTTTATCTATGGGGAAAATGTTATCTTTCTTATAAACAGGTCAGGGTTAGCGACAGAAAGGGCATTCAGCTGTAGGAAATTTATCTAAACAAATTCCATCTGACCTATGCAAACATGGAAAATGGATGTTGAATGATGATGAGGGTTAACCCTTCTGTTCACCATATTTCTGTTGAAATGCACTACTTTTTGGTTCAGTTACTTTCTAAAAATTATGAAGAACTCGGTAAAATAACTTTTGTCATTAACCTTTTAGCCTTTAGATTATTCTGTCAAATGTAGTGTTTTATTTATTCTCATCATTTTGATTTAATCCTGCATTATCTCATAGCTTTGAGATTTTGATGTGATTGTTTATTTTTAGAAAGACATTGTTGGGTAGATGTGAAAAGCAGGATCTTGCTGGTTTGAACATAAAACAGGTGGAATATTTGGACCGGAAATGGCCAGTTTAAATGCAAAATGGTGAAGCTGATGCTTGAAGCAAATTAGCTAGAAAATTTGATGGACAATTTTGATTTAGATCATTTTTAAACTGGAAGTTTTGTATCATATGATCAGGGGTGATGGTCTCCAGTAGGTTTTGAAGGGATACTGGTATTTGTCAGTTTGAGAGCTATTGATTTAACCCTTTAGCATTTAATTCAGCCCAAATATTCTGCCTTTTTCATGTTAAAACTGTCTAAATCCAGCCTCTCATATCTACTCTACAATGTCATTCTAAAAATATACAAACACAGCATTGAAATTTCAGAGCCACAAGATAATGTATGATTGAATCAAAAACAATGTGGATAAATAAGCAATACATTTGACAAAGAAATCTGAATGTTAAAGGGTTAAGTAAGGTAGATGGTTTAGCTGGACATTAACACAACAATGCATTTCTATTTGAAAGTGCTCATTCTCATCCCATGCTCTGTGTGTGTATGTGTGTGTGAGAGAGAGAGAGAGAGACTAGCTTCCACACATTTTTCATCTAAATTAAATTTCACTGGTCAGTTTGAAGCTGGAGTAGAAGTCACATGACCCAAAGTACCATGTACTAAGGTACATGGTACATGGTACTTCACCCTCACACACATGCAGTTGCAAACAAACTTTATCATACATTTGCATGTGATCATTAATATAGTCATAGTAATTATTACAATAATATATTTTAATTTAAATATGAAAGTAAATCCAGATTGTTTGGAATGTTTTGCTGTCATGTGACTGAGCGAAGTCAGTTTTCATAACGAAAGTATTCTTCATCAAGCAGAATACAACTCTGCAATCAAGTTGCGGTGGAACTTAATTTTAATTCAGTGTTCATGATGGGAGTTCACATGTGAACTTAACCCTTTCGATACCAACCCGGCTGGAACCACCTCTGGCTCTGTAGTACAAATGTCTTGTTTTCATAAGTTTTGAATTAAAATCTTTCACCAAACCTTAGTCACAATTTATGTTCCTAACACTAGCTTAATGATAACTAAGTTATTTTACTAAATTCTTTGTTATATTTAAAATTAATTGAAAGAAACACAGAGCATCTCAAAATAAATACAGTAACGAAAGGGTTAAAGGTTTATGCAATCAGTAGTTCAGTACTTCAACTTTACCATTCTGTCTTGTAATCAGCTCTTGCAAGGAAATTCATGCTGGTAGGCCATGTCAGTTCCTCGTTGTTACACCTAGAGTACAGATGTGTCATTTTCATTTTCAACAAATGTATCAAGCAGTGATGTTGCTTCAAGTTTTGCCAAAAGCTTGGTGATACTCCAGCTCAAACCGACCAGAAGACTCAGCAAGCCTTTGGCAATGACACCATCAGCAAAACTCAGAACAAGGAGTGGTGTGACCACTTCAAACATGACCACACCTCGGTGGAGAGCAAAGCTCGCTCAGGCAAGCTGATTGAGATGGTTTGGTGAATAGTTATGGAAGATCGTCATATAACAATCCAAGAAATTGCTTATGAAGTGGGAACAAATACAGAATGAGTGTATTCCAGGCATAACAGCTGGGAACTGATATGGCCTATTGGTGCAAACAAGTTGGATAGTTTTTGAATTCACTTTCTGTATATTGTCACTGTATTCAACCTACCTTGGCAGACGAAAGAACATGACAACAGGTTAAAACCACATTCAGATCCTATCATATTGCATCAACAAATTTCATCCAAATTCATGCAGTAGCTATATTTTTATCCTAGACTGACTGCATTTCATCGAAATTAATAGGATTGAGAGATTTGTCTAGAGAAAGCACTGATGTATGTTATAACATTTTTTTTTCCTTTCATTTTCTTTTCCAGCTCTGCTCCAGGTAACAAACGAAAACTCAGTGCCAATGCAATTGATTCAGCTTCAAAGAGGGTTAAGCAAGACTCCAGCTCATCAGATTCCAGGTTTGTCTCAGCAGTACTCACTATTTGCCTCACAAATTTTCCAAACTTTGATCCCCCATTCTGTGAGTTTCCCTGACATATACTACCAGAAATGTACCCAACCTTTATAATCTACCATATATTCATCATGAGATAGATGTCTCTCAAGTTTGTAAAACATTCTATAGGCTTTTTGGACATAGTCAATGAGGGGTCCTATTTTAATAAAAACAGATCAGAGTTTACTTATCTAGATTCTGGTGTACTGCTAGTGTCTCTTATGTGTAAATATTGAGGTAGTTTTAAAAATCGAGTTCTTGCCATGATATTGGAAACATACTGGTCTCTGAAAGGTTCATTGTTGCTCTGGTAGTTTGTAGTTGTGGGTAGCTTTCTCATATCGACAGCTAAAAATGTCCAAATTTCTTCCCAACCCCAAACTATCTTCTTGTCTTTGTTTATATTCCACATAACAGTTCTTTTCCATAGTAATCGCTTCAAACAAACTACAGAAAAAAAATAATAATAATTTCGGTCTCCAGTTTCTTATGAAAAAATCCCTAAGAAAAATTTTTTTACTCCATTCAGGTACAAATTCATTTTCGTAAATGGAAATATCCAGTTCATAATCACATACATGGTTTTTATGTTCATCATATAATTTGCTAGATAGATTTCACTGAGTCTTCTTTCAAAAAATCCTCCAAATTTAGACTTGCTGCTTGACAACATGAAACTGATATCCATTTTTCATCCATTATAAAACAATTTCAAAAAATCAATGTGGAGGGGAAAAAAATATCCAAAGATTCACAAAGCTCAGTTATCACATTAAATAATATTGGACATTGTAACTTAGGTTTTTACATAGTAGAATTACATGTTTCAGGAATGTCCTCATGAGATTTCTGCTGAAATTTAAACCTTTAGCATTCAGATTGGCCATATCCGGCCCATATATTTACCTGTTGTATAGTCAAACTGGTCAGATCCAGCTTCTTGCAGCTATCCAACAATGTCATTCTAAAAGTACACAATTACATCATTGAAATGTCAAAGCTTACCAGATAATGTATGATTAATTCTGAACAAGGTGAATAAACAGACATTACATTACATTTGACAGACTAATCTGAATGCTAAAGGGTTAGATATGAACTGGTTAACTTGGACGGTTCTGGGCAGTTTGGTAACATAAGCCAAAGCAGTACTTGGGCAGTTTTGAGGAGGTTGGTAATGAAAGGATTAATGGTTGTATCATTAAAAGTAGATAAAGACGATGTTCCCTAACCCTTTAGCATTCAGATTATTTTGTCAAATATAACAGTTATTTATTCATATTGTTTTGAATTAATCATGCATTCTTTTGTAGCGTCAAGATTTTGGTGATTGATTGTTTATTTTTAGAATGGCATTGTTAGATAGGTGTTGCTAGATCAGTACCGTCCAGATCTAGCAAGTTTGGACATAAATACAAATAGAATATTCGGGTCAGATATGGCTGGTTTAAATGCTAATGGGTTAATCATAGAAATCCCATATTTTTTTTTAATTTCAGTTTTCTTTCCGATACTAATATTGATTTGACATCAGTGACACAGTTCATCTCCTCTTATTTGTGAGCCCAGCATTCTGCTTCCGATCTCACAACTTCCTTTTTTGCCTCTTATACGTGTTTCTTCTATTTAATCTTATCTTCAAAAGTTTTACTTCAATTTTTTTTTCTTCTTCTTCTTCCAGTTCTAGTGAGGACACAAAAACACAAACTAAGAAATTCTCGACAGAGAAGCCAAAACCTGTGCCACCTAAAACAGCTGCAAAACGACCCCGAAAATCAAGCAGCAGTAGTAGCAGCAGCAGCAGCTCTGATGAATCAAAGAAGAAATCAGTTCAGAATAAAAAGATCCCTAAAACTAACTCCAAGTCTATTAAAAAACAAGCTAGTTCCTCCTCATCATCATCATCATCAGACAGTGATACAGAAAACAAGAGCAAGGTTCAGGCAGTAAAAGTGACAGCTAAAAAACCCCCAGTGAAACCGACAGCTTCCAAGCAAAAAGCACCTCAAGACACAGAATCCTCTTCAGAAGATTCCGACAGTGATTCAGAAGATAAAACAGTTCAAACTAAATCTACTTCCAAACAAACGCCTGCAATTGTTGCCGGTGCAAAGAAGCCAAGCGCACCAAAAGCTAAGGCAAAATCTTCATCCTCTTCAGATTCAGAGAGTGATTCTTCAGAAGATACAAAGAAAACTGCACAGAAGCCAGCAACCACTTTGAAACCACCAGTAAAGACACCAGTTACTTCAAAGATATCGGTAAAGCCAGCAGCTACTTCGAAAGTGCCAGGAAAAGCAGTGGTGCCAGAATCATCATCTGATTCTGATACTGATTCCTCAGAGGATGAACCAAAGAAGGCAACACAGAAGCCGGCTGTCAAGCCAGTTGCCACTGCAAAAACACCAGCAAAGCCAACTGTTACTTCCAAAATTCTAGGAAAAGCAGCAGCGTCGAGCTCATCTGATTCGGACAGTGATTCTTCGGAAGATGAACCAAAGAAAATCACACAAAAGCCTGCTGCCAAAACAACACTCACTCCAAAATTACCTGTAAAAGCAGCAACAACAGCAGACTCTTCATCTTCAGATTCAGACAGCGATTCTTCAGAAGATGAACCAAAGAAGACCACACAGAAACCAGCTGCCAAGACAGCAGCTGCTTCAAAAATGCCAATTAAAAAGGGAGGCGCTATTAAAACTCCAGTAAAAGCAGTAGCAGAAACCTCTTCTGATTCGGAAAGTGATTCCTCAGAGGATGAACCGAAGAAGACCGCATCAAAAGCAGTTGTCAAAACAGTGGCTACTGCAAAATCACCAGTAAAGGCAGCCGTTGGTTCTAAATCGCAAGTAAAAGCAGCCGCTGCTGACTCCTCTTCTGATTCAGACAGTGAGTCGTCGGATGATGAGGGGAAAAAAATCCCTCAGAAGTCCACTGCCAAAACAGCAGCCACTTTAAAAACGCCAGGAAAAGCAGCTGTTGCTTCAAAACCACAAGTAAAATCCACAGCAGCAGAATCTTTATCGTCTGACTCGGACAGTGACTCCTCAGAAGATGAGCCAAAGAAAGCTACTGAAAAGCCCACTGCCAAAGTGGCAGTTGCTTCAAAAACTCCAGTTAAAACTGCTGCTGCTGCTACAAAAGCTCCAGCAAAAGCAACAACAGGAGATTCCTCGTCTTCTGACTCAGAGAGTGATTCCTCTGATGACGAGCCGAAGAAAACTGTCCAGAAGCCTGCTGTCAAAGCAACAGCAGCTGCTTCGAAAACCCCAGTAAAGGCAGTGGAAAGTTCATCTGACTCAGACAGTGACTCCTCAGATGATGAGCCACAGAAAACCACTACAAAACCCACAGCCAAAACACCAGTTGTTTCAAAAACCCCAGGAAAAGCTGCAGTTGCTTCAAAGACCCCAGGAAAAGCTGCAGTTGCTTCAAAGACCCCAGGAAAAGCTGCAGTTGCTTCAAAAACCTCAAAAAAGACTGAAACAGAGTCATCATCTGACTCTGATAGTGATTCGTCAGATGATGCGAAGAAAACCCCTCAGAAGCCCATTGCCAAAACAGCAGCCACTTTAAAACCCCCAATTAAAACAGCAGTTGCTTCAAAGCCACCGGCGAAATCCACAGCAGCAGAATCTTCATCATCTGACTCGGACAGTGACTCCTCAGAAGATGAGCCAAAGAAAGCTACTGAAAAGCCCACTGCCAAAGCTGCAGTTGCTTCAAAAACTCCAGTTAAAACTGCTGCTACAAAAGCTTCGGCAAAAGCAACAGCACCTGATTCCTCATCTTCTGACTCAGACAGTGATTCTTCTGATGAGCCAAAGAAAACAGCAGTTACTTCAAAATCTCCAGTTAATAAAGCAGTCGCCACAAAATCACCCATAAAGCCAGCAGTTGCTTCAAAAACTCCAGGAAAAGCAGCAGCCTCAGACTCGTCTTCTGATTCAGACAGTGATTCTTCTGATGAGCCAAAGAAAACAGCAGTTACTTCAAAATCTCCAGTTAAAAAAGCAGTTGCCACAAAATCGCCCATAAAGCCAGCAGTTGCTTCAAAAACTCCAGGAAAAGCAGCAGCCTCAGACTCTTCTTCTGATTCAGACAGTGATTCTTCTGATGAGCCAAAGAAAACAGCAGTTACTTCAAAATCTCCAGTTAAAAAAGCAGTTGCCACAAAATCGCCCATAAAGCCAGCAGTTGCTTCAAAAACTCCAAGAAAAGCAGCAGCCTCAGACTCGTCTTCTGATTCAGACAGTGATTCTTCTGATGAGCCAAAGAAAACAGCAGTTACTTCAAAATCTCCAGTTAAAAAAGCAGTTGCCACAAAATCGCCCATAAAGCTAGCAGTTGCTTCAAAAACTCCAGGAAAAGCAGCAGCCTCAGACTCGTCTTCTGACTCAGACAGTGATTCCTCAGAAGATGAACCAAAGAAAACAACACAAAAGCCTCCTGCTAAAGCTGGAGTCGCTTCAAAATCCCCAGCTAAAACTGGTCTCTCTACAAAAGCAACAACAGCTGATTCCTCATCTTCTGACTCGGACACTGATTCCTCGTCAGAAGATGAGCCAAAGGAAACTGTAATAAAGCCCAGTGCAAAAACAGTGCCCACTTCAAAATCGCCTGTAAAAGCAGCAGTTGCTTCAAAAGTCTCAACTACTGCAGCTTCATCAGACTCTTCGTCTTCTGACTCAGACAGTGATTCTTCAGAGGACAACAAACCCAAGAAAGCTCCAGTGTCCCAGACTGTCAAGCTTTCGCTAAAGAGTAAGCCCATGGCTGCTAAAGCAGCATCTTCTACATCCCTTGGCCCTTCATCTGAAGATGAAGCTACCACAAAAGTAGGTGCTGTAAAATCTCCCTTTGCCTCTAGGTTGCCAGTTGCTTCAAAGTCCTCTACGTCTACAACTTCTAAATGTGAAAGAAACTGTTCAGAAACAGATTCTTACAGTAAATCAAGCAGTTCAGATGTTAGTTCTTCAGTAGTTGAAGTAGTAGCAAAAAATGTTCCAAACCGAAATCTTCCTGTTAGTGCTATTTCTTCTCGCACCTCAAAATCTCTTCAAAATAAAATAACATCTAAGCACAAAGGTTTGTCGAATGAGCCAAGCAACTCAATATCAGTTTCTTCTGAAACAATTTCCAGTTCTGGTGAGGATGATAACTACATTCCTGTAAGTCAGAAACACACTCCGGTGTCAGTGCTTAAAACTTTGACCAATTCGGAAAATAAAATGTTGGCACAAAAGAAAAAACTGCGTAAAAATAGTTTAGGAAATACTAATGATATATCTATCAAAACTCTATTATTTCAATCCACTCCTATATCTAAGAATGCCAACGTGCAAAGCAGCAACTCAGACAGTAATTCTAGTTCAGAGGAAGATTCTAAAAAATGTTCACTTAGTAAAAACATATCCAGTCAGCTTAAGAAAGCTTCAACGATGCAAAATGGTAATATTAGTTCTGGAAATAGTAATTCTTCTGAGATAACAATTGTTGAGGATTCTCAAATTTCATTGGAGACATCTGGGTTAGCAAGTAAGAAGGATTCTTCTAGCAGTAGTGTTGATTCTGATTCTTCATCGAACAATGATCCCATTCCACCATCTCAAACCCCAAATGCCATACTACAGCTGAGTAATGGCATGTTGCAACAGAATACTCCATCAGTGACCCCTGTGTCTCAAAAAAAAACACCTGTTAACAGTATGGTAGGTATTTAGATTATTATTTTTCTTTCCGAGTTAGTTTAAGCGCAGCAGGTGTTGTAACAAATAGACCTTCCCTTGATGGATGTGTATAGGAATAATTGAATAGTTTAGTGGGGTTAGTGGTTGGAGCAAAAATGTTGGAAAGGCAAGATTAAATGGATTAGTATTCTGCAGTGGGTCTGTGATGAATGTCACTGGGTAAATGTGCTACAAAGTAGTGACAGTATACATACAGTTAGGTTGTTATAGCTTTCTCCCTCAAAACAGCTGAACTGTGGAATAAACTCTCTACCTGTTGTATTACCTTTATTTCCTTAATCCTTTTGCATTTAAGTTACTTTGTCAAATGTAATGCTTGTTTGTTCACCTTGTTTAGAATTAATTCCACATTATCGTATAGCTTTAACATTTCAATGATGTGATTGTTTAAAAATAAACAATGATACTCCAGAGTTGGTGTGAGAGGCTGGATCTAGTCCGTTTGACTAGAATATTTGGGCCTGGTATCGTCTGTTTAAATACTAAACCATTAAATTAACTCCTATAGCATTCAGATTACTGTCAAATGTAGTGCTTATTCATACACTGTTTCATACCAACAGTAGAATATCTTGTAGCTTTGAGATTTTGATGAGCTAACTTAATTTTTAGAATGATATTGTAGAGTTAGTGTAAAAGGCCAGATTTAACCAGTTTGAACAAGTAGAATATTTGGGCTTAAATATGGCCAGTTTGAATGCTTAAAAGTACCATATTTAAAAAAATGTACTGGGGTTGATTTGTACAACTAAAGCTCTTCAATGTGTGCTCCAGCATGGTCACTGTCTAATAACTGAAACAAGTAAAAGGTAAAAAGTTGTGTATGTGTACATGACAGGTGGGGTTGTGGCCCTGGTGCCACTCTCCTGTTTCCAGTAACACTTTACTCAAAATCACCAAGAGGCCTTTTCTAGTTAAAGAAAAATGTAATTAATTTGTGACAAGCTACTACAATCAGGGCTTGGTTATATATCATCATCATCATCATCATCATTTAACGTCCGCTTTCCATGCTAGCATGGGTTGAACAATTTGACTTGAGGACTGGCGAACTGGGTGGCTGCACCAGATGGCAGAGTTTCTACAGCTGGGTGCCCTTCCTAACGCCAACCACTCCGAGAGTGTAGCGAGTGCTTTTATGTGCCACCGACACAAGGGCCAGTCAGGCGGTACTGGCAACGGCCACGCTCAAATGGTGTTTTTTATGTGCCACCTGCACAGGAGTCAGTCCAGCGGCACTGGCAACAACCTCGCTGGAATGTTTTGATCACGTGCCAGTAAGGCGATGCTGGTAACGATCACGCTCAAATGGCGCTTTTTACGTGCATATATATATTTATATACTGTACATATATTGTCACGACACTCAGTACACATGCCTACCATCTCATTGCTCATGGGGTTATCATTTTTAAATACTATTTAACATAAGTGATATGTATATTATCACAGAGATATACAGCATGTGTTTCTGTTATTGTCAGTAATTAATTATTCAAGACTAAAGTATATCTGAGTCGGCGGCAGTTGTAAGAAGTTTCAGAGACTGTTGTACCTAATCTTTGCTATGATATTTAATTATGAGTTGGCTGTGTTAGTAGGTTTGTTGCCTTGTGTAGTGTGTGTGTTTGTGCTGATGAATGAAACTACTTTGGGGTATTGTATGCTATGAGGTGTTGGGGTTGGAAACAAAACATCCTGTATGTGCATGGAATGTATTTGGTGTTTTAAATGCTTAAGACTGTTTTGTGTTGCCAGTTGGTAATTGTCATAAACATAGTATGTTTATTAGTTGTACAGTGGTGGTCATCTCATTGAAATTTTCATCTCTTTCTATATAGGACAAAGTGTATAACTTTCTTCGATTAATAAACTTAAGTAAAATCGCTGTTGTCCTTACATGCCAGTGTCACATAAAATGCACTCGTGCCAGTGTTGCATAAGTGCACCTGTGCTGTGGCACATAAAAAGCACCCAGAACACTCTGTAAAGTGATTGGGGTTAGGATGTGCATCCAGCCATAGTAACCATGCTACAATAGACAGTTAGTCTGAACAGCTGGCCAGCTATTCTCAAACCGTCCAAGCCTATTCCAGCATGGAAAATGAACGTTAAACAATGAAGAGAAAAAGAACATGAGTTGATTGAAGGAGTGATCTAAAATGAACTTTAGCATTTAAGCTGACCATATCCAGCCCAAATATTCTACTCGTTTTATGTTCAAGCTGGCCAGATCTGGTCTCTCATAGCTACCATACAATGTCATTCTAAAAATAAACAATCGGATCATTGAAATCTTGAAGATATGAGATTATGCATGATTAATTCAAAACAATGTGAATAGATAAGCAATCTGAATACTAAGGATTAAGAAACTGACCAGCTTCCAGGCCATGTTGTTGTGACAGTGGACAGGCAGCTTTTTGCTAAATGTTCCAAGGAAGACATTTGTTTAATAATGCATTCCTAATGTTAATAGCACCTAGATTAGCTTTCTCTAACATAACTGAGAATAAGAACCCCTTATTTTCTGAAGTAAAAGGAGTCTCTGGCAGTGAGCTTTCATTTGTGGTTACTATGGTGGCAAAAAAAGAGGGTTCTATTTCTCTTCTCCACACCTGATTTCAAATACAGTTGATTTTATGAAATTCTAAATGCAGGTATATACTGCTGTGTTCTTAATCTCTAAACTTTAACTTGTTGGCCTTTGTATAAAGCAGTTTGGCTTTCTGGTATGGAAACGGCTTTCATTCAGAGAATGACCATTATTTTAGGGCTTGTGTGGCATATATAATATGCTTAGGACAATGTTTGCTTGTCTCATTCATATGTTGAACCTTTAATTTAGAAAAGGTTGTTCTATGGAGACTGTCAACCATTATAGGTTTTGGCCTATAATCTCAATAACTTGCTGAATTCTGTTGCAATGAAGAAATCTTGACTTTCTGAACTGCTATGACTGTTCTCCAAGGGAGTCAGCTTAGCAATCCTATCTCCGTGACGTAGTCAAATTTGAAGGCCTGTAGTATAAGCGGGGCATAATGTGTATACTTAAGATTGTCTTGGCTTTACATTTCCGTGATTTTTGTACTGTACTGCAGGGCACCTACATATTGGTATATTTGCAAGTGGAATGTTGAAGCAACTGGATTTGTATTAATAAATAACCATCTAATTTCCACCAGTAGAAATATTTAATTCTGTTACAAAATTAAAAAATTCTGCGCATTTAGTTTATTTCTTCCATTAATTTTGATTATCTTCAAATTTTCAGCATAAATCAACTCCTTTCCGACGAGTGGTATCTGAGAATATACAAATTGATCCTAGACTTCGAGACAATTCCTTTGAAGCAAAGGTGAGTGGTGTTTAATTTAGCTTCTTTTTTTTTTTTTTTTTTTTTTTCTTTCTCAGACAAAACTTTGAGCTGGTTGGTTCAATTGGTGCAAATTGTGTGGGGGGGAGGAGAGGAGGTGGAGGTAGTTGCCAACAGTAAAAGAAACTAACAAAGTGATGTCCCTTGAATATACGTTGCCACCTTCTGTTAAAGCATCTCTTCCTTGCTGCAAGAGCTTTGATTTCAGCATTGTATGCTGGTGAAACAATCTTTAATTATGTCTCAGCCAATAATTAGAAAGAACTGCTTGCCTCATTATTTTAACCTGAAGGCAGGTCACTGGCTCCATTAGAATGTTGGTCGTTTCTGTATAATTCTTGTAACACACCCAATAGCATCAGATGTTGGGAACTGAGTAATTAGATAACTGCTGATGTGATAGAGGAAATCTTCAAAGTGTGAGCAATTGTTTGAATATCTCTGGAGATGTTGGTTTTAAACAAGTGTTGCTGAAGAATTGTGAACATTCTTCATGTCAGCAAATCATCATCATCGTTTAACGTCCGCTTTCCATGCTAGCATGGGTTGGACGATTTGACTGAGGTCTGGCAAGCCAGAAGGTTGCACCAGGCTCCAATCTGATCTGGCAGTTTCTACAGCTGGATGCCTTTCCTAACGCCAACCACTCCGAGAGTGTAGTGGGTGCTTTTACATGCCACTGGCACAAGGGCCAGTCAAACAGTACTGGCAACGGCCGCGCTCAAAAAGGTGTTTTATACATGCCACCTGCATGCGAGCCAGTCCAGTGGCACTGGCAACGACCTCACTCGAGAGATTAGGGGTAAAAATATCCTCTTAGATAATTATAATAATAACGATGATGATGATGTCAGGCAGAATGTCTAACTGTTCTGAGGTCAGTTGTCAGCAGGGAACAACTTGACCTTTTGTCCTTCTAGATTCAATTCAATCTTGTTCTATTATTATTATTATTATTATTGACAAGGCAGTGAGCTGGCAGAATCGTTAGCATGCTGGGCAGAATGCTTAGCGGCATTTCATCTGCCTTTGTGTTCTGAGCTCAAATTCTGCCATGGTCAACTTTGCCTTTTATCCTATAGGGGTCAATGTAATCAACTAGCCCCCTCCCCCAATATTATGGCTACATCTAAATTATATGAATCTGAATTTCCTGCTTTTTTTTTTCTTTTTCTTCTTCCAGAAAGGTGCCTCTGGATCCTGGGGAGCAAAAGCCAATGACAAACTGAAATTCACTCGTGGTAAAGGTTTCCGCCAACAAAAGACCAAGAACAAACGGGGTAGTTACAAAGGTGGCCAAATTGACCTGAGTGTCAATTCTATAAAATTTGACTAGTGATATTTATCCAAAATTCATCTGAGACTATTTTCAATCAGACAGTTTCTTCCATAATCACCAATGGTGGCTTATTGTGAATTTGTTCCAAATCCATGTCTCCCAGTAATTCTTAGATCATCCTCATTTCACTGCTGTCACCACAACCGTTATCACTTCCATAATATTCCTGAACTTGCTTTTATTTTTAATAAACAATCTCTTGGTAATTACTACTTTATCTGTTTTTTGTTGTTGTTGTTATTGAGTTCAGTGAAGGTGCATGGTTTAGTGATTGGGTATTTCAGTTCATGATTGTTAAGGTGCTGAGTTCAATTCCTGGCAGTGCATTGTGTCTTTGAGCAAGACACTTTATTTCACATTGCTCCAGTCCACTCAGCTGGTAAAAATGTGTAATACCTGTATTTCAAAGGATCAGCTTTGTCACATTCTGTGTCCTGCTGAATCTTCCTGAGAACTTCATTAAGGGTATGCATGTCTGTGGAGTGCTCAGCCACTTGCATGTTAATTTCAAGAGCAGGCTGTTCCATTGAGTGGATCAACTGGAACCCTCGTTGTCATCATCTACAGAGTACCAGTTATTATTATTGTGTTTAGTGTTGTAGATTTGAAGAATTTTTCAGCAAATTTAAGAGTTTAGTATTATTTTAATTATGTACATTGCAAGCTCTTATAGGCCCATGTTGGCTCTAACTGATGGGGTTTGTGACATTTTAATTGTGACCAGTCATATCGTCCACTGTGTCATTACATAGATTTATATTTTACTTGTTTCATGCACTCGACTTCAAGAATGCTTAGTCACTGCCTTGAAGGATTTAGTTGAACAAATTGACCCCAGTGTTTATTTTTGTCTTGCAGAACCACTAAATTATAGGAATATAAACAACCTAACACTGGTTGTCTAGCTTATGGTCAGGACAAAAACAAAAACACACACACGTATATATGTATATACTAGCAGAGGCACCCGGCGTTGCTCGGGAATGAAATTGTTGCTTATATACTTGAAGAAAAAAAGGCAAAATATGCTGTATAGAAATTTGAGAGGACATTCTGTAGATGGACTCTCAGATGAATGATGGCTGGGCGCCTCTCATGAATGGGGAAAATTGAAGATGTGCCAAAAAGCCTCATTGGTACTTGGAAACTTTTATGAAAATTAAAATGGGGATTAAATGAAAAAAATGATTTACGTGAATATCCTCACAAGAGTAATTGAAATAAATGGCGATTGTGGAACCCCCCACACATGCACGGTCGCATACACACTTGTGTCTTTGTAAATATGTTTGTATACATTTATATATGTGTGTGTTTGTAAGAGACAGAGTGTGAGTGAGTCAAGGGGCATGTGTGTGTGTGAGAGAGCGATGTGTATGTAGTATTTACTCACTCTCTCTCTCTCATACACACTCGCACACAAAATAGAGAGTGAAGCTTTTTTTGGCATTGTTACGTCAATACCGGAAGTTGACATTGAGGAACCTTTTTAAAGAAGTGAATCTTAAATATAAAGCAATATTATTTATTTTTAATTAAAAAAATCAAATGAAGAGCCTAACATTTATCCGAGGTCAAATTATTCATGCATCACAAGTATGGAAGCATTTGGTGAAGTCGATTTCACGTGAAAAGCGATTACACACACATCTCTGTTTTATATATAGTATAGATATATATGTATACACTCAATTCTCTTTCTACACTGTTTTGAAATAACACCGTCCAACAAAAAGAACATTTTTTTCACTTTAATACAGTTTAAACATTTGTCCTTGTGTGACACCAAAACTCTACATAACATGATTAAGTAACAATTTAGCGAAGTAAAATAGAATCCAATCTATTTTTTCTGTATAGTGATCCCCACTTTCTGGTGTGGGCGGGACCTATGCACTATACACACCTCTGGTTGCATGTAACCGCTCTGTGAGACGGCACGCAGCAGCAGTCATTAGCATTGGGTCTCATAAGAAAGACATGTTGCGTGTTTCATTCCCTGCTATATATATTTTTTTTTTTTTTGCAATCTTGAGAGCGATAACCTACCCCAAAATGTTGATACATCTATGAAAAATTAAAATAAAATTCTTTGGAGACCCAGATCAATATTTTGGATCATCTTCATAAGGGCAAAGGTGCAGCGTCCTTGGATAGAGATTTCTGCCTGAATGAAGCTACGATCAAAAGGAATGGTGCTGCCATTAGAAGATCTGTAGCTTCTGAAACAAAATTATTTGCCAAGTCATCATATATAAGAGACATAATTAAAGAAAAAATGGAGAAAGCTTTAATAATATGGATAGAAGCAAATAATCAAAAAAGGATACCAGTAGATGGTAAAATCATAAAACAGATGGCATTACGATTTTACAAGAAAATCAATGATCTGGAGTCATTGAGTGCATTATATCTGTCTAGTGATAAAAAGAAGAATGAATTTGCTGCAAGTATGGGATGGTTTACAAAATTCCTCAAAAGACACGCACTGCATGATATAAAAATAAGTGAAATTTCATTGGCAGATAAGACTGCAGCTGAAGTATTTCTTTCAAAACTAGCCAAAATAATTGAAGAATGCAGTTACATTTCAAAGTTTTCAGCGCAGATGAAACTGGTCTCTTTTGGAAAAAAAATGCCAAACAGAATGAATGTATATAGCAAAATCAGAGAAAAGTGCCAGTTGTTTTAAGGCAGTTAAAGACCGTGTAACTTTCTTATGTAGCAACGCTTCAGGAGATTGTTTGTTAAAATTGTTATTAATTAATCGATCAGTTTGTCTGCGTGCAAGGAAAGGCATAGACTTAAGTAAATTACCAGTTCATTGAAGAGCCAGTGGAAAATCATGGATGACAGCAGAAATATTTACTGAATGGCTTAACAACTGCTTCGTTCTTGAAGTAAGATAAAGGGCTTGAGTTTAAAGTCCTTTTACTTATAGACAATGCACCCAGTCATCCAGATTTAGAACACTCGAATGTAAAAGTTGTATTCTTGCCACCTAATACAACATCGCTGATTCAACCGCTTGATCAGGGTATAATTTCAACATTCAAATCATATCCAGCGAACATTTGAATATATTATACATGAACTAGACAAAGATGATACGCTTTCAATCATTCAAGCATGGAAAAATTTACCGTAATTAATTATTGTGTTAAATATGCTGCCCTAGCTTTATCTAAATTAACCCATTACCTACCAGTGATCTCATATGAGATCACTTAAAAATTACAAATTTCGTAATTATCTATCAATATTTACACATATCTAACCTTTTTGCTATACCTACTAGGTATATTTCTCTGATATTCAAATGAGGTTTGCTAATTTTTCACCCAATATCTTGCTTATTTCTATTTAAAATGTTATTTTGATCATTCCAGTGTGTTTCTAAGGCTGTTTTATGCTAGAAATCAAAGTTTCATAAAAAAAATTCCAGTTAATAGAATTATGGGAGGTAATGGGTTAAAGCCATCCACCCTAAATGCATGCTGGAGATCACTTTGACCAGACTGTGTAAAACCTAAAAATCTGATATCTACTATAAATATGAATGAATTACATTCTGATATCATCACTTTGTCACATCAGATTGGCAGAGAAGGTTTTGAAGAATTAACAATTGAAGATATTGCAGAATTAACAATTGATGAAGCTGCTAATGAAGAACAAATTATAGAGAGTATTTCAGAGAATGTATATGATTCCATGTTAGTTTATAGTAGTGGTTCCACTATCTGCAAGTACAATTCTAGAAGGCCTCCAAATAGCCAATAAACTTGGAAATCATTTTCTTACAAATGATAACAATGTTATACGAGCTGTGCAATTCCAACGTGATTTGAAAATGATTATGGCACGTTATGAAGAATCATATAAAGAACTAACAAAAACAAAATCATAGCATCTGATAACCGAATTTGTATTCAAAACCAGTGAAACAAAAATGCAATATATTTGGATGGAACCTATCTCTAATTTTCATATATACACTGTATATTTTATTACTTGGCTTTATTTTGCACGGTAGTCTCTGGAACATATCCCCTGTGCAAAAAGAGTGAGTGTATATACGTTGAATGTTGGGTCTCACAGAGGCTAAGTTCCTTTCGAGCATTGGGCCTGATGGAGGCAAAGTGGCTGAGTTCCTTTTGAGCGTTGTGTCTCATAGAGGCAAGGTGGTTGAGTTCCTTTCAAGTGTTGGGCCTCGTGGATGCAAAGTGACCAAGTTCCTTTCGAGTGTTGGGCCTCACAGAGGCAATGACCAAAACCTTTAGCATTATGTCATGCTTAAGAAGACCCATCAAGCCAAGCAAAATCGCAGTTATTGCAGATACCAGTGTCACACACATGACAGCCAGTGATACATAAAAGCACCCATTACACTCTGAGAGTGGTTGGCATTAGGAAGGACATCCAGTTGTAGAAAACCATGCCAAATCAGCCTGGTGCAGTGTGCCAGCTCTGGTCAAACCGTCCAACCCATGCCAGCATGGACAATGGACATTAAATGATGATGATATATATGCAATGGGTTTCTTTCAGTTTCTGTAGGCACAAGTGTGGCTGTGTGGTAAGAAGTTTGCTTCCCACTCAATTATGTGGTTTGGGGTTCAGTCCAATTGTGTGGCACCTTGCACAAGTGTCTTCTACTATAGCTTCAGGCTGACCAAAGCCTTGCGAGTGGATTTCATCATCATCATCATCATCCTTTAACATCCGTTGTCCATGCTGGCATGGGTTAGAAGGTTTGACAGGAGTGGCTGTGTGGTAAGTAGCTTGCTTACCAACCACATGGTTCTGGGTTCAATCCCACTGCGTGGCACCTTGGGCAAGTGTCTTCTACTATAGCATCGGGCCGACCAAAGCCTTGTGAGTAGATTTGGTAGACGGAAACTGAAAGAAGTCTGTCGTATATATATGCATATGTATATATATATGTGTGTGTCTGTGTTTGTCCTACCACCATTGCTTGACAACCGATGGTGGTGTGTTTACGTCCCTGTAACTTAGCGGTTCGGCAAAAAGAGAAAGATAGAATAAGTACTAGGCTTACAAAGAATAAGTCCTGGAGTTGATTTGTTCGCCTAAAGGCGGTGCTCCAGCATGGCCACAGTCAAATGACTGAAACAAGTAAAAAAGTAATAATGCTTTATGTACATTTGTAGCTTTTACACAGAATGTGTCAAATTTGTTACTAATGTGCAGCTTTGCATAAACTAGACCTGCTGTTTCTTGAAAATCTTCAGAAAATATATGCAACTTGTTTGTAAGATCATGTACTCGTATGTAAATATACATATATTTTGGTAGTTTGATATATGTGCAACATTAGTGAAATTAGAGCATTTATTGTAGAAAATATCACATAATGTAGAATAACAAGTGAATCACTGACTACAACATATTGTACATATTAAAAGAAATCAACCTGTATAATATTTGGAAAATGATAAATATAATTTTCTTATTTTCTTGTTATTTTGGCATTTTTATGTAAATCCTCATACTCTCATTAACAAATTTCTTTGTGTATAGATTTCAATAATACCTCCATCATTACTGGTGACTTGGGTATTCTAGTAGTAAAATATTTCATGTTGATTTCTAGTATCACATTTGTAAAGTGCAAAAAATTTGAAAATCCTACAAGACTAGGTGAAAAGCGCTTTATATGATTTATAAAACATGTGACATATTAATAAAAATCTGTAAATGTACAACCATCCAGATTTCTGAGTACCTTAATTTTTTTCTATAATATAATTCCTGTACATCACCTCCAAACCTTCCAATATATATATATGTAATATGCTATGTGTCTTTATATATATATATATATATATTTTACTTGTTTCAGTCATTAGACTGTGGCCATGCTGGAACACTGCCTTGAATTTTTAGTTGAATGAAGTGACTCCAGGACTTCTTTTTTTACATTTTTTTAAAACCTTTTGCTGAACTGTTAAGTTACGGGAGATGAATATACCAATACCAGTTGTCAAGCAGTGGTGGTGGGACAAACCCAGACACACACGCATAGATATATATATGTACATATACAATAGGCTTCTTTCAGTTTCCATCTATTAAGTCCACTCACAAGGTTTTGGTCAGCCTAAAGCTATAGTAGAAGACATTTGCCCAAAGTGGCATACGGTGGGACTGAACCCAGAACCATGTGGTTGGGAAGCAAGCTTTTTGCTACGTAGCCATGCCTCTATTTTTTTGTGAGTAACACTTAATCATTTGAAGCTGTTGAATACATTTCACTTTATAAGATTTTACTTTATAAATCATTCAACACGAGCTTAATTTGAAAGTTCATTCTTTTGTTTTGTTGGTCTCATAAATGCTTCATTAGGATTTTAATATTCATAAATTCTGATGATTTACCATGCATCGCAACATTTATATGAACAAATACCGAAATATATTTCATCCAACGCTCTACCGATTCTCCCAGTCTTTCATTTCCTAATAACTGTTTATAAAATAGACAATGTCAGAAAACTGGCAGCGGAGGATCAGTCAATCAAATCAGTTTCAGTAATTGACGAGTACATTATTTTATTGATCCATAAGGATAAAAGATAAAATTTACCTCGGTTGCGTTTGAACTCAAAACATAAAGAATCAAAACAAATATTATAAGGTATTTCGTCCAATGATGTCTCATGTTTGTCAGTCAGTTTCAGTGAAATATAAAAACGCATATTTAGTAATATTGGTTTTGTTTTAATGACTGATATTCTTTTTAGATTAAGTATTTGAAAATCCAAATTATTGCGTGACCTA